>NW_006800211.1:353371-406305 GCF_000485575.1 Poecilia formosa | reverse complement strand
GTTGAAAATGTTTGAAAAAGTAAAGCAGCTTTGTGAAATGGGATGATGAGTGTGATGAAGGGCTGAGAGTAGAAAAACAGCAATGAGTCAGAATAGGACAATGACTGGTACAAAGGACATTTAAGGTGGGATGGACAGTGGTTGTAAAATGATGAAGATGATGAATGGGTTAAAAAGGAGTAAATAAGAGAAGGCATCATAAAGGAGAAGAAAGATGAGTGGGATGAAGAGGAGGTGTGATGAGGCACGGGGGGATGAGAGGGACAGACTGGTCGTAAAGAAGAGGACGGTGAATGACGTGGTTTATTGATGAGGATGAGGAAGATGAGTGGATAAATTGAAGGATGGATGAAGAGAATCAAATGGTTAGAGACCAAGTGGTCATGTAGAGGATGAGGAGGATGAGATGCTGTGAGGAGGAAGATTAAAACTTTGGTTTTAAACAGTCGAATTGATGGGATATTTTATAGATGAACTTTTATCATTTACTTTTAAATTAAACGTTCTTTTAAACAGTCGGCTTTTTGCCACATTGCAGTGAATGTGGATGACCAATATTTCCATCTAACTGGATCAGGCTGCCATCTTTGAAACATAAGTTTTTGTTTTCATGAAATCTTGTTTCTGTTCTCCATGTTGGGACTTTCTCCAGAGTTTGGTTTTACAGACGACTCATAAATAATAAATCCTGTTTGTGCAGCTGAAACTTGTTGTTAATGTAGAATAAACGAATCCAGAAGCCTTCCTGACATTTCCTTTAAATCCAAGCTGAAGTTGACAGTTAGGTGACGGGAGGCGAACATGGAGCCGTCTGTTGTCAGAGTTAACCACCGCCTGTCAGGCGCTGTGAGGCTCCGCTGCGCCGTCACGCCGCTGCCTCTTTGTCTCCAACATTAACGGCACAAAAGGTTCGACTGATTACCAAAAATATGAACGTCCCCAAGTCCACAGCTGTAAACTACGGTTCAGAAATTACACTTTTACAGTTTCTTTCTGATAAGCATGATCGTTAATGATGCTTTATGTGTCGCTAAAGTTTTAAAATCATGCGTTTAATAATTGTCTATATAAACACTAAAGTCAGACTGTGAGTTATCATTTAATTTCTGAAATCCAGCCAAATCAGACCAGAATCAAATGTTGAAATGTAAAAATTAATCATTTGAACAATTATAACTTTAAATAGATTTAGTTCCAATTTTAAAACTAAAAAAAATCCTGTGAAGATATTAGAGTTGATCCAAAGTGTTTGAGGTTTGAGAAATGTAGGTTATTTAGTGTCACAATTTCAAACTAAACATTTAACTTGCTAACTAATTGTTTAGTTTGAAACTGAATATTTAGCTTCAAACTAAATGTTTGAAATTAAATATTTGGCTTCACACTAAATGTTTAGTTTGGAGCTAAATACTTTAGAGTTGAATGTTTAGTTTGAAGTTAAATTGCTAATTAAATATTTAGCTTCAAACTAAAATTTAGCTCTCTAACTAATAAGTAAGTCCAGCAGTTTTGGAGGCTCTGCCGTCCCGAGTTGGTGAAGATTTTCATGTTGACTGGCTGAGCAGGCGGTGGCTGTCAGGATACTTTTCTCTGGAAATATTAAACTGGTTTCTGCTTAATTCCGTATGAAAAGCCTCCAACATGTCTGAAGGTTTCAGATCAAACTCTGAGTCCTCGCTGTCCGGCGCAGCCAGGCTGATTTCGGCTTTGCAGGATTTTCCTCCTGCAACTGTTTGATTCAGAAAGCCTCCAGTTATAGAGGCTATAAGGCTTCGTCACATGGTGTGTGTGTGTGTGTGTGTGTGTGTGTGTGTGTGTGTGTGTGTGTGTGTGTGTGTGTGTGTGTGTGTGTGTGTGTGTGTGTACCACTTTAAAATGAAGAACAGCTCTGTGTCACTACCTGTATTTGATCTGTATTTTGCACTTCATGTTTCCTGCAGCAGAACCTGAAACCTGGCTGATGTTTCATGTTTACAGGATTGAGTAGAAACCTTTAAAAACTAAAGGTTCAGGTCTGCAGACATGGAGAAACCTGGAGGTGAAGGTTTTCTTCTGCTGAGGCCTCCAGGTGAAACCACCGCACAGCGTTCAGTTAAATGTCTCTGAACGATGTTAACGGCTCGTTTTTCAGTTCTGTCCCACCACAAAACTACGTTTATTAAATGAGCTGCAGGTTTCATTGATGCTGCAGCGGCCCGTCGCCGTCCAGCGTTATGATTATGTATTGTATGCGTATATTTCGCTGATTAGAATCAATTTTACTAGAAAGAGGAACACAAATCCTTGTTTAATATTTCTTCTCTAATTCCCTGATCTGAAATCTCATGAATCTTAGCAGCCTGGGTTTGTATTTATTTGTATAGAAAGTTGAAAATAGCTTTACTTTGTTGTCCCCTTGACTTATAAATTAGATTTTTACTTTTAGGACTCTGAGTTTAATCAACAGATTTATGTATCATCTGAATAATTTTCTCTTCTTTGTGCTGTTACATTTTATCTGATATAAGAAACACAGTATCATTTAGCTTTAGCATCTCATACACTCCAGACTTGGCTTTATGTTTGGGTTCAAATGTGGGTCATAAAAATACAGCCAAGGAATTTCTGTAGAAAACTACAATATCTTAAATATTTTCTCAGTGTCTTTTTGAGACTTTGTCGTTTTCCTGGGTTGGACAGCCGGTCTCCAGACTGCTGGACTTTAATCTGACCTTTAGCTTGTTGCTCATTTCAGAGAAGCAGAAACTTTACGACTTCCACCCTGCAGTAAAGACAAACTGGTGATTCTTTCAACAACCTGATATGAGTTTCTAAATGCATGTTGATGCGTTTTTGGCGAGCAGCATGGAGCCGCAGCCTGAGGAAGCGGCGCCGACACGGCGGCTCTGAAATGTGAGAGCTCATTAGCCGTTCGCACCTCGTCCACACGTCTGCAGCAGACAGAGGGAGGGAGCCTGACATGTTGGTCTGATGATGATGATGATGATGATGACTCATCGATTCCCCTTCAAATGACCGACAGCAGAAGCTCCAGAGATGAGCCTGGCTCTGGTACCGGTACCGGTTCTGGTTCTGCCAGACAGACGAAGGGTTAAACCTGATCTGATCCTGATAATCGCCGTGACGAATCAATCAACCACAAACTGGATGATAAAAGTTTTCAGTCTGGTGTTTTGGTCTCAGCTAGCAGAGATTTCATAGTTCATTTTATTTGTTGCTTCTGTTGTTTCATTTATTTTGAATATTTTAAATGTCTTCTGGTGTTAAAAGTTTGTTAGAATTTAAAGTTTATCGATAAAACTTCACCATGACACCTAAATGTGTTTTCACAGAACGGCATGAAGTCCAGATCCAGAACTCATTCCTTCATTCTCACTCAACTGGAGTATAGACTCGGAAAGAAAACTATTATATGGAGGAACAACAAACACAGAGCAGCAATTAAGTCAAAACTGTACAAAAGTATATAAACAATTTACATTTAAGTTAAAAAAAACCTTCTTAGTCTGTGAATCTGTTCCGCTCCGTCTTTTGAGTAAGTCGCTGTGATTCTGTTGGATCGTTTTCCTGTAACTCAGAAGAATCTGGTGTTTCTTTCCAGTCTGTAAACTCCTGCAGCTCAGGTCGATCGATCACTTCTGAACCGATCAATGTTCCACCAATCAGCCTCCAGTCGACTCAATAAACCTTCTAATTTGTCCGTTTGAGTGAAATATGATGGTAATGAACATGTGTAAATATTGCTGGCAGCTGTCTGAGGCGTTTTCCTCTGTGAACGATGAACGTCAGGCGGTTTGGACCTGCTCTCTCCTCCCAGGCTGAGCAGCTGGTTCTCAGATTTCAGCTGAGTTTTTCTTCCTGTAGAGACTAAAAGTGTGTTTTCCTTCCAGTGCCTTTCCGTGAGGCCCCTGCCTACTCCAAGCGCCGGCGGGGTCCGTCCTCTGGCAGCGGAAACGGCCAGTCCCCGTCCTCGCTGTCGGCGCCCCGGGTCCTCCTGCGCTCCAACAGCGACAACAACCTTTCTGTGAGCCAGTACCAGCAGCAGCAGCACGGTTCCCCGGGAAACTGGGCCCCCCATCTGCAGCAGCACCAGAGCCACCAACATCGGGCCCCCCAGCAGGGCCACGCGCAGCCTGGCTCCTCCGCTTTGCACCGCAGCCTGTCCCCCCAGCTGGTCCAGCAGATGCCCAGCGGCAGCCCCAATGGCAACGTGGTGGTCCGCACTATGGGGCGGGGGGCCAGGAGCCGCTCCCCCTCCCTCAGTCGGCTGGGCGAGGAGAGCCGGCGGGCTCAGACCGCACAGCGCCAGCCCAGGTGAGTCCACAACGCCGCCTGGCACCAACAGCCTCTCTGGGATTATTCTCTGGTTCCTTCAGCTGGACTCCTTATGATCTACGGTGTTTCTATAGAGCTGCAGTGAGGTCAGTTCAGAGGGATCAAAGGGTTAAAGGTCGCAGAAGAGAACGATAGGGAAGAAGAAAATAAGCAACATTTTCTCATATTGTGCAGCGCTGATATGAAGATGTTTCCATCTCTCCATTGGCACAAACATCTGATTTATTAGAGTATTCTACAGTTTCTGGTCTTCAGACAAAACTTATGATAGCAGTTATCATGTCCAGGTAATAATTCAGGATGTTTTCCACCTGATAGTCCAGTAGACTCGGTTCAATGAGGGATCAGAACTTCATCATCTGCTCCACCTCCAGCTGCTCTGGTTCTTTCTCTCTGCTCTGAGTCAAACCAACCTGTTCCCCTCCTGGCCTCTAGGGGCGCTGAACTGAGAAACACTAGAGGAAACACAAAGACCTTCAGAGTTCAACTTCCTTCTTCATGAAATGGAACTAAAAATGTAGTTGGATAATTTCTCTCTTTGGCTAAAAACCAAGACACATTTCTCCTGCTAGCGCTAGGCTAGCACGTTTGTTTGGGTAGCATTTACCCAGAGTGCCCTGCGCTGCAGTGCACTTCCTGCTTTTGGGGCGGTCTCCGGTCTGCTTGTTTGTATTTGAACCTTTTCTGCTTCTGCTGGTTCCCAGATAACGTGAATGTGTTAAAGTCAAAATGTCCCAATTTTTTATTTGGCAACAGAGGAAAATCCCTTGGTTAACCTTCAGCCTAACTCAAAACACTTTTAAAAGAAAAATCTAATTGCAAAAAGAAAACAGAAGGAAGACAGCTTAAACTTCGGATCCAGTCCAGAGGTCAGGATCCGACCTCTGGACTGCATGAGGTGATGCTCTGCTGTGGTTCTTTGTTGAAGCTGTTTTTGCTTCTGGGTGGTTGGAATTTCTTGAAACCCAGCTGGAAAAAAAACTGGGAAAATTCAGCAGCTCTCCTGCCGGCTGCTGAATGCCTGCTTGTTCTTGGTCCTTATGAAGGTCAGAGCCGTTCAATGTTCTTCTGCTGTGATGAAGTGAGTCATCATCTGAACTGGAGGACACCATTATTTCTCATTCTATAAATACACACAAGAGACTTTCTGCACAGTGTCTCAATTATCTTTTAATATTAGTTTTTGTAAACCTACATGTTTTGACTGTCACTTGCTGCCATTACACCTGAATTTTCCCACTGGGGAACAATAAAGTTATTATTCTATTAATAAACTCACCTGCTTCAGTCTGCAAACCTCCTGTGCATAAAAATACAATTCAGATTTCAGTCACCCCCATCAATCGTGCAAATTCCTAAATACTCAAGCATAAAAACAACTAAAAAGGAAATAGAAGCAAAACAGCAAATATAAAACTGACTAAAAAGTTAGCTATGCTAACTCTAAAACACTGATCATCATTAGTTCTGCTGACGTTAAGCTGCTATTCCAACACAGAACTTAGCAAAAGCTAATTCTAAGGTGCTAAGTTCAACCATTTTCATAGGCAGCAAAGTTACCAAAAAAGCTAATGTGCTAAATGAAAAATTAGCTGTGCTATTAGCGCATTGGCAGAAGTTCCTATTGCTGAACGCTGCGAACTCACTCCACACGACGGAAGTCCTCCAGACCACCAGGTGGAGTCTGGAGCAGGTTATGTTACCTGTAAATATGCTGCCGATCAATAATGTTGAAAACGACGGCATGTTTGAAATAGACTTCCTCTAATTTTATTCCAGACATCCCGTCTTTGCTGAGGGTTTGGTCCAGTATGTTGTTTCAGTCAACTGCCCCTAGTGGTCTGGAGGACTTGTGTTTTGTGGAGCTTAAATAGTTCACAAATTAAAATTTAACTAACAAGTTTAATAATTAGCTCTAAATTGAACATTCAGTTTAGAGCTAAATATTTAGTTTGTAAACAATATTTTTTGTGTGAACAAAATAATCAGCTAGCTAAATAGTTTGCCAGTTACATATTTAGCTCGCTAACAAAAGCGTGGAGCTAAATGGTTACTTGTAAACTAAATATTCAGCGATCTTATTAAATATTTAGTTTGAAACTGTGACATGTATAAATGAATGAATAATGTGGTGAAATATTAACCCTTTTTTCGTCTCTTTACAGACTAAAAAAGCCAAATTACTGATGTTAACTTCTGATGTGTAACTAAACTCTTGGTTTGAAAGATAAGAGTTGTGAATAATAAAGTTTTTGAAGTTAACGGCACAAAGAGGCAATGGAGTAACAGAGGCAACATGATGAACAGTCAGGACAACTGATCTATGTTTGATGCAGCAAGAGATAAAGAATCACTTCTGATTTAATGTTTTTTCAACATTATGAACACAAACCAAAATGATTTTGAAATAAATGCTCCCCTCTCATACAAACACACACTGAGCCGCTGTGTGAGTTTCAGAGCTGATGCTCCTCTGCCTCCTGTTTAACTGTTCAGTCAGGATTTCCTGCTGGTTCAGATGAAAAATCTCCTGGTTTTCAGATCAGATTTTACTATGAAAGATAATTACCTCGAGGGATCCATAACCGTTCCTCATGAACGAAGCAAAAATGCTCCAAAATGTCAAAAACCCTTCATTAACAGCAGAATTCATATTTTTTAACAACACAAAATGATTAAAAAAAAGAACTTTCTCACTCTGGCTTTTTCATTTTTAGGATATAAAGTATTAAATCCATAAAGGAGAAGGTTTTTCCTGTAGTAGCTATTTTTGGTGGTGGGCTGTTTCTTCGTCTACTGTACCTACAGTTTTCACCCCCCATGGCTTCCTCTGGGAAACGTGCCACCACAAAGACTCCACTGTAGCCACAGCAACGGTTGCCATGGCTGCCTGGTTATGGGATGCCTCAGATGCTACATGTGGATGTATGCATGCACAGGTTCATTCAGAAACCTGCTCAGCATCTGTGCAGCAGATAAACGATGGCAGAGTGACGCAACTGTCAATCCAGATTAAGACACCTGATCCCTGCTTCTTCCTCCTCCTCTTCCTCCTCTTCCTCCTCCACTCTCTTGGCAGATGGGCGCATTCGGATCGCTGCCCACTCTCTGTAGCTCACAGTTCTCATACGTTCCTTTACATTAAGGTGTGAGAAGAGGATGATGGAGGAAGCTGCAGTCGTCGTCTGACTGCGTGTTTCTGACTCGGCCGTAAAGCAAAATGAACAGCAGTCAGAAAGTTGAAGGTTCGATTCCAGCTTCACGTGATCCGGGTATCGCTGTGCCAACGTGTTTCTGTTAAAGACTCGGTTTGCTTTTCCAGCACCGACAGTCAAGTTGATTATTAAAAATGGCTTCTTCATTTATTACCTGTTTTTATTCTGTGTTTTTGTGAAGGATCATCATTCATGATGACCTTTAAACTGGAGCTGCAACTAATGATTATTTTAGTTTTAGTTTTTTAAATAAGAAAATAAAACTTGCATTGATGCAGGAACACGCCATTCCTTTAGAAGTGCCTGTGAAGAGCTCAACCCATTCTGCTTCCTTTAACTCCAGTGTAATGCAGACTGATCTGTCTGCATTACACTGGAGTAATGCAGACAGATTTTTGGACATTTTTAGGTAGAACCGATTTACAGAAAAATATGTTGTTTTTTGTCTTAATTGCAAAATGTTGATATTTTGTCACAGTTTTGGCTTAATTGCTGCTCTGACTGTTGTTTTTGCTGTAAATAACCTTTTTTCCGTCTGTGTGCTCTTGTTAGTGATTATTCGATTAATGTGCTAGTTGATTATTTTAATAATAGATTCTTCATCATTAATCCAATTAATCATTTCAACCTAAATTTAAACCTCATAAATTTGTCCCAGAATCCCAGCTGTAGTTTGTTAACACTGTGGTTTAAAATAAACACTGCAGCCCCGATCAGCTGGTCTCCTTTCCCCACCAGCATCAGGACCAAACAGCCTCTGGAGTGAGTCTGGTTGATGCCACCTGGTGGATATAAACAGCTGAGTTTATGACGATAATCGGCCCTGATGATTTGAAATCGGGGATCAGGTCCGATCTGCGGTTCTGTCTCGGCGTTTCAGGGGTTTCATGTGGAGAAACCGTCAGTCTGAGCAGAAAACATGAATCCTGATGGGATCCTGGTCGGCTGATTGGCTGTCTTAAGCATCAGCATGGGCAGGTTGCACTGATGGAACAGGAAACTGTGTTAGTATGACCTTTGACCTCGATTCCAGTGTTTTTGCTGCTTCTTTCATTGAATTGATGAAAACAAACCAAACTGTGGAGTTTTAAACCTGGTTCTGATAGAAACTGTTTATGTTTGTGATGGTAGGACCTGAAAGGCTTTTGCTGGGATTCTGACAGCTTCTAACAGTTGCTATGGAGACGCTTCTGTCATTAACATGCAGTTTTTTCCTCCATTGCTGTTGTTATCATGTGGTGGGAAGATCATTTCTCCTTCCCCATTTTGAAGAGGCATTAATAGAAATGGAAATGAAAAGTCATGGAAAACCAATAAAAATAATAAATTACCAAAATGTTTTGTTAGAAAACGTTTGGTTTTGACATTTGTTGTTTTCATCAGTTGTTTTTTGTTATATCTTCATTCTTATTACACTTCTTTCTTCTTTCGGCGGCAGATCTCTCACCTCCTACAGCTCAACAGATAAACTTTATAATCACATAATGCAGGATTTAAACCTACATGATGTTTGGATGCGTTTCATTTTTTTACCAACTATCTGAAAATTGTGTGAAAATCTGCAGAACGTCCTGTGTGAAATGGACGCCTGGCTTTAGTCATAAAATATTTTTCTGCTCTCTGAAATCAGAGAATTTTTTTTTTTTTTTTTTTTTGCTAAAGCAGATAATTGAAAATAAATGTAAAAAAAAAAATAACAACTGATCAGAATGAAGCTTTAATTTAGCCAAATAAATGTGTGGATGTGAATCAGGTTCACTGAGTGAAGACGTCCACATCCTTCATCTCTGGATTAAATCTCTGATCTCTGCAGAAACATCTACTGTAAATCTTGGTAGCACTTTTTTATTTTACATTTTAGATCTGAAAAACTACAGAATTATCATTTCATGTCCTCCCATTAAGCTATGAAGGACATAAACCTTCACAGCCGTTTGTCCTGTTTGGTTAAAATGCTGGACGGTCCGAGTCTCACTTCCTCCTAGTCGGTTCTGCAGAGCAGAGGTACAGGAAGTGACGTACACACAACCTTAGTTTGATGTTTTTAACGTGTCTGTTCACAGCTGACAGCAACTGAGCAAAACGTTGCTATTTTTAGATCATACAGGACAATATTACGTCATTATTGCCCAGCCTTACATGAAGATAAGCAGGTTCTGTCTCAGGTCCAGAACAAAATTCAGAACCAAAAAAAGTCCAGAGATTCTCTTATATTTCACCCCAAAGCCTCAGCTACAATTTAATAAACTAAGTTAAGCTGAAGTATATTTTTCTGATTCCCATCTGAATTTTCAAGTCCAAAAAGTTCCTGCCTGTGTTCGCTGATGGTGTTCGGATTCTTGGAGTTTCGTGTCTCAGCCTCATCAGCATGTTTGCAGAAGTTTTAATGACTCCATCGTTCCTGATTGCCGTGGCGACCGTCCTCATGCTGTCGGTAACTGACAGATTAATCCGTCCTGAGCCGCCTGATGTCCTCCAGAACCCGGCGGCAGATAGCAGCTCTGCTACCACAGACATTCACCGCCGTTTATTTCTCTGTTTCTACCGCAGCTGTGGATTAATTTGGCATCTGAGCAGCTGCTGATCGTCTGTTTCAGAGACACGCAGGAGTTGTGTTTAAGGTCTGCTCTCTGGGAATGTGCATGCTGCTGATAAGGACAAACACACGGATCAGCAGGAACGATGCTTCTCTCAGTGGCAGTGAGTTGAGATGACAGAAAAAACGTGACGCAGTTTAAGACGTGTGTCAGCTGACGTCTAAACCGGCTGGAGAAAATGGATCCGGATGATTTATTTGTGCTACTGGAAGCCGCTTCTGTCACTGTTGGATTCTCCTTAAAGCTCAGAAAAAGATGACCTACTGGGTGGTAATTATAAAGCAGAACATTATTACCAATGTAGGTCTGTAACCTAATCACTCCTCGCCTATCAGGGTTAGATATCAGGGACATTTGAAGCTGCGGCTCTGCTCAGCTTTTGCTGGCCCACTTACAGAAACGAGGCAATTAGTGACAGTGTTCGCCACCTTACAGCATCTCATTTCTCTCCTATTGGAATAAAAAACAAGAAAATCCTTCACATTTTCTGTCCTCCTGAGCCAAAACACTAAAAGCACATTGGACGATGCTCTGCTGCATTAAACATTTAGGCTCATTATTTACACCAACCTTTTAACTGGATAGTTTGAAGCAGAAAGCTGCGGAAAGAAGAAAAACTGGGTTTGCGTGATAAATCGCAGTAACATCGTTATCAGACGATGTTGGCATTGTTAACATATCGTATCAAAACCACTAAAACTGGACCAATATTAACAACCGATGTTTATTTCCAGTTGGCTGGTCATGGACAGTCTGCTAGCTAAAAAGTTAGATCAATGCTAACCATTAATCAGCATTAAGTGGGTTTTCACTCTGGTGAAGTTTGTGCCGAATCGTCACCTGAGGTTGGATTTACTTGGCTTTGTGTAAAATCTGTTAAATTCTGATCAGTCTGGGAATAAAAGCAGTTTAACGCTGAGATCTTGTCGTGTCGAGCTCCGTCAGAAACTCCCATAATTCCCTTCTGTTTTTCTTCCTGTCTTTGTTTTTGCCCCCCGCCTCGCCCGGCCGCCGCCCACACATGACAGCCTCTCTGCGGCGTTCCCTCCGCTCCCACTCAACATGTCACACGGCCTCATGTGAGCCCGCAGCCCCGCTTTCTCTCTGCTCCCCGCTCCATCCACCCATCGCTGACAGCTGTCAGTAACCCCTCTGGGCGCCATGGCAACCGCCTCCCAGCTCGCTGTGGTGAGAAATGAGACGTGTCCTCCGTGTCAGGACGGGCCGGAGGTTTGGCTGTTTCTGCTCGATGTGACTCATAAAGATCTCGCTGTTAATATTCTGTGATTTCACCAGAGACGGCCGCGCTCTGCGCCGCGTCGCCTCGCTGCTTCTGCGGCGCAGAACTTCATTAAGAAATCACGGTGTGAAGAAATTCTGCTGTTCTATTGCAGAGCAAACCCAATTACAGCACGGAGCAGATTTCCTCTGCGACTTTGATGCGATTATGAAATTCGCCTGATTTGATTTGATTGGGTCATAAAGCAATATGCAGACGACACGTTCGCTCAGAACACGGAAAACACAATCAGCAACGACGCAGAGCCTGGAAATTATAATCTCAGATTAAAAATCTGACTTCAGGACAGAAACAGGAGACGGTTAAACTTTACAGGAAGAAATGATGCAGAGGGACCCGTCAGAGTCCAGCTGTGTTCGGTTTGCCCAGATGTTCCCTGAAGGTTTGTTGGTTAGGTTAGACAGAGAAGCAGCCAGGGAAACTCTGGAGGAGCTGCAGAGATCCACAGCTCAGGTGTTGACAGAAAATGTCACAAACCCACAAATCTGACTTTTATGGAAGATTCATAAGATTAAAAGCATCATCAGGAGAACTTCCGAATAAAGGAGAGACAGTCATTTCTAATGATTTGTGTTTTCACTGCGTTCAGAACCACCAGCTCAGTTCAGTTCGTCTCTTTGGAGCCAATGTTAGTCTGGATTAACTGGAGTTAATCTAAACTAGGGAGAAATAATCGCCTGCTGCCTGAACGTATTCACACCGCTGTGAGGAGGAAATAGTGTCTTTTACACTTCTGTCTAATTATGAGGATTTTAAATCTTCCAAATGTTTCCGCTGAGGCAAAGAGGATTAAACGCGATAATCAGATATTTTAACTATTTGTTTCAACTGGTTAAAATCGAAACGCTTTAGATTCATTTAGTCCTTTAAACGAGTGTGACAGCTCATCAGATAAATCAGAAATTTGCTGAAAAAGTCCAGTTGTTCATCAAAACTCCGCATGTCAGCATCAGGTCGAGGTGCTTACTTTGACTAGGCCATGATTCTTTTCTTTTTCAGCCGTAGAGCTGCTGTGTGTGGATCATGTTGTTGGACAGACTCAGACTCAGTCATACAGGTTTTCTGATAAATAAAACAAGCCCACATCACCAGCCCTCCTCCACCGTGTTCGGCTGTTAGCATCAGGATTTTTACAGATTTTCTTTTTGTTTTTTGGTTGAACTAACTGAAAACGGAGCTGCAGGTCCAGAATATTTGCTGGTTTTTGTTGAGTGCAGCAGCCGAGATGCAGACTGACAGTAAAGACCAGGCTGCAGCTGCTGCTCAAGTCTGTTCATCATCTTTAATATAACTGTTGACATAACAATACGCTGCCCAATGCCAGATTATTACAGGTCATGTGTGGGTCATATTATGGGATTACAGCAAAAACATGAGGATTACATAATCTCTACACCAGCAGGAGGGGGTTGGTGTAATGTTTGATGAAAAAACTAATTCTGTGTAATTTAGCTTAATCTGAAACTGAATCTTTGGTAAAATTAAGAGTTTTATCAGGACACAGACATATGTCAGAAAATCCAGAAACTTTATTGTGTTGAGTTTTGTTTCGGAAACATTCAGGAAAACTATTTTCGGTGCATTTTTTACCTTCAGTAGCTGCTGGTTGGTTGATGGGGAATTACTAAAGATTGTTTTGTGGATCTTGTGAAGATTAAAGTTCTGGGAGGCGTTGTGTGGAGGATTATGGTGAAAGTCTGTGATCAGCTCGGCTCGCTCCTGCTGCACTTTGGGTTTCTGATCCTGTTCTGGTTCTCATGGACCGGATCTGAGGGCAGAGCTGATCAGAGTGGGGATGTGGTTCTGCTGCATGGAGGAGGAATAATCAGCTTCATCCGCATCTGAATAAAGATGGTAAAAGAATAAGGCAGTATGAACATTTCTGTGTTTTAAGGTTTTTTTAATCCATCTCTGTAGTTTTAGTTCAGTTCATTAAACATTGTGAAGTCAGCTGAGTTTAAAAATAAAAAACTGTTTTGGTGATGCTGAAATCCAGAACTTAGCAGTCATCAGTTAGCGGTTCTGTTAGCAGTTCAGTTAGCAGTTCAGTTAGCGGTTCTGTTAGCAGTTCAGTTAGCGGTTCTGTTAGCAGTTCAGTTAGCGGTTCTGTTAGCAGTTCAGTTAGCAGTTAACAGTTCTGTTAGCAGTTCAGTTAGCGGTTCTCTTAGCAGTTCAGTTAGCGGTTCTGTTAGCAGTTCAGTTAGCGGTTCAGTTAGCAGTTCTGTTAGCAGTTAGCACCTGTCAGCCGCAGCAGGTGGCGTCATGAGTGCAGGTGTCCCATCATGGTCTCACTGGATCCACCCTGAGGAAACACCTGCACCTCCCTGACTGACCCGGTGCTCTGACTCTCTGTCTCCTCCAAACTTCTAATTTTACCGGTGATCATGTCTGAAGCGTCCGCTGCTCTTCTGCCCTCTGGTGGCCGTTGTAGACATGTCAGCTGTTGGCAAATAAAATAATTTATCTTCCCATCATTGACCTGCCAGACGCAGTATTAGTGGCAGGCTGGGATTTAGTTTTAATTTACGAGAATAAAACAAAAGTCATATTATCAGAATAGAACATTAAAAATCATGAGAATGAAATTGTAATAATACAACAATATAGTTGTAACAATATGAAAAGGAATAAAGTTGTAATAACACAAAAATACTCACAATACTTCAAGAATAGTAGTATTATTGCCATGAAGTAATAATAATATGAGAATAATCAACTTACCAGAATAAAGTGCTAATAACAAAAAAGTTGAAGTTACACGAGAATGTCATAATAATACAAAAATAAAGTATACTAATATGAGAATAAAAATCTACGTGATAGATGAACTGGTCATGTCAGATCTTTATAACTCCATCAAGGCTGTTTTCTTATGAAAATCCCTTTATTCTGCTAATATCTTATTCTGGTAATGCAGACCTGCCTGTGGAACTCAAACTGGTTCAGTAAACTGGACCATTTACTGTTCTGACTTTGCTCGCCGTGTTTCTCCTTGTGTGTTGAACCTTTTATCTGAAATCATAAGCAGAGCGGAGATCTGCAGCAGCGTGTTGTTTTGGCCTTCAAGCCCAACACTCCTCACAGCTCCGTGTCACTTCCTGTGCTCAGTGCAGAGCTGGCCTCTCGGTGGTAGGCGCTATTTCCAGCCGCTCGGAGTGCGGCTGCAGCTTTGTCCGTGGCTTTCCCTGGGAAAATGTGTGAGCAGTCTCAGTAGGTTCTGAATGGGGTTAGCTCTCCAAAGGCCCGCAAACATTTGAGGAGGAGTGGAGTCTGCAGGACAAGGTGACCCACTTACTGCAAACAGTCCCTCCCTCCCGCTCTCCAGCTTCCGCTTTTATTCTCCTAGTTTTCCTTCCTGCTCCTCTCCTCTCCTCTCCTCTCCTCTCCTCTCCTCTTTGCACAGCATCACTCAGACGCTTTGAGCTCAGAAACAGCTTTTAGAATAAAATATTTGCTCCTTTCTGACTGGAATACGGCCGAGTCACACACAGCTTCAGCTGATTATCACGGTCATATTGAGGCCATGTTTTGCTTCGGTGTTGTTATGAATACTAACCACTAAGTGGCGCTATGACACCATGGTATCCTGCTGTATATGAATGAAGAAGTGTTTTAAAAACGTTTTAAATGTAAACGTCGATCCTTGGATCTGTTGCTGTCCCGGTTCTGACCCACAGCAGCTCTGTGGGTCAGAACCGGTTCTGATTCTGTGAGATGACAAAACCAAGCAAATAAAAACTGACTCAGAGATTCTGGTTTTTTATCTTCACAGGGTCTGCACACATTTTGGCTCTCAGTGTTTCTCCTTTAAAGATCATTTCTTTTAAACCCTACTTAGGTTTATTTATGATTTCATATAAATGAACAAACATGCAAAACATAAACAAGTCAACATCTGACAAAGAGTTACTTTTAAACCTCAATCACCTCGAACTCCTGTAAAAAATAAAAGAAATAAACATCTTGCTAAGTGTTTATTAGATGCATCTAGATACATTTAATAAGGCTCACACATTTTCAAACTAAATTTTTAGACAATAATTACAGTAATAACAGTATTTTTTTCCAGTGGAAAACTGGTGTTTGACGGTTTTGGCCCGTGTCTTTTAGTCCCGACCTTTTGACCCCCGTCCTGACCTTTTGACCCCCGTCCTGACCTTTTGACCCCCGTCCTGACCTGTTTGTGCCTCCTCTCTCAGCCCCAGCGGTCACGGCGAGGCGCCCGGCCCCAGGAGGAAGCTGTACAGCGCCGTTCCAGGCAGACACTTCGTGGTGGTTCGCTCTTACTCCGCCCAGGCTGAGGGAGAAATCAACCTCTACAAAGGCGACAGGGTCAAAGGTCAGTCAGCTTCTGGGAGATAGACTTTACCCAGCCCTGAAAATGTATGAAAATCTGAGCTAATATTCCAAAGTTGCATCCAGAAAAACACAGATTTTAAGATTTTTCCTTTTGCTTTGAATTGTGTTTTCTGGATCAGAGATTTCTAGATGTCTTTGTTTTAAGGAAATGTGAAATATTACGGGGTGTAGAAAAGCAAAGTAAATTGTAAGAACCAGACTTACGATCTTCAGCATGGCTGAGGAAACTTCAGACAGGATAAGCAGGAAAACACAATTTCAGAAATCTTGGAGACTTAATGAGATCAGAAAAAGACGCTGTTGGAAAAGAACAATATGAGTTTAGAAATAAATATCCGTCTGGAATTATAAAGGACTTTTAAATTTAGTTCTCACAGCTTCTAAACTTGAGACACATTTGATAGTTTTGGATGCAGGATAAAGATGTGACTTTATTCCTCTGAAGGTTGCAGAGAGAAGCTGACTGAAGACAGAGTTAATCCTTAAAAACAGGAAAAATAAGGAACAAAAATATGTGTAGAGACAAAAGATATGAGGGTACGTTTGTTATTTAATGCCAGTTACAGGAAAGTCTGAGGACTTTGCAGAGACGAGCATGCAGAGATTCACAGTATGAGAGATGAATCTTATCTGGAAGAGGCTCCACTAAGACCTGGTTCTGCTAAGCCAAAGGATGAAGATTTCCATCCATGCATTAAGATTTAAAAAAGATGGACGTCTTTCAGCTTTATTTAAACTCTTTCTGCCAGATTAACCTTTGACCTTTAAAGACTCAGCGTCGTGACTGAGTCTCATGTTTCTGTTAGACGGTGAAGAATCAGAGTAATGAAGTTAATGTCAGGAAAACAGAGGCTGTTCATTATTCATGTCTGCTGTGGCATGAAGTTAAATAAAATTAGAAAATTATTTTAATTTTGGTTATTTAATGATTTATTTGACCTGTTGGTTTTTCCATAATGAAATAATTATTCGTCATAAAACTGACACACAGACATAAACGGGTGTAACTACATGTCCACCGCGCTTTTCTCAGCCTTGTTTAAACCGTTAGCATGTGGTAATGTTTTTTCCGAGCCGTCTTTAAACACACCATGATTGAACGCTGACGTGCTGCAGAGCAGAGCAGCATGCTGTGTCAGAATCATCTTCATAAAGAGCAACAAAAGGCAAAAAACTGTCATTTTCCTCCAATCTGTTGAGTGACGCTGGTCCACGCAGATAATGTTAGCTAATGTTAGCTAAGTGATGGCTAGTTAATCCATGCTAATGTATCCTGTCAGGCTTCCTAGCAGTAATACTAATGCTGTTGTTACATGTCTTGCTCGCAGTGAAACAGTAAAATCAGCCATGCTGATGGTGATATTGTATGTTATAGCATGTTGTACTATCGATACATGATGGGTCGCATCATGTGTCGATAGCACAATAGCACAATGCTAAAGTGCTGAATTCAGCACTTTAGCATTGGCTTCTGCTTGGTGTTAGCACAGCTAACGTTAGCAGTGCTGACCACTGCTGCTGATGTATCTGATTACCTTTATCAACCTTCCAGAACTCTCAGGTCTTCTGGTTCTGGTTCTGCTCTGCATCCCCAGAACCAGAACCGCATATGGAGAAGAAGCATTCAGCTTCTATTTACCATGAATCTGGAACAAACTTCCATAAAAACAGCTGAAACTGAGCTCCTGTAAACACAGGTCAAATCCCACCTGGTTCAAGTTGCTTTTCATTAACAGTAACTGGAACATTGACCATCAAACCTGAAGATTTTGATGGTGGCATTTGACAATATGTGATGATACTGTGAAAAAAGGGGAAATAGACTCGACTTAACTTTAACCTCCTTGCTGAAACTTCATATTTTGAACTTTACTGTTTGAATGAAGTTTTTAATTTTTAAGTTTCTTTTTTCCTCCCAGTTCTGAGCATCGGAGAGGGGGGATTCTGGGAGGGCAGCGCCCGCGGCCAGGTGGGCTGGTTTCCGGCCGACTGCGTGGAGGAAGTCCCGGCCAAGGCCACCGAGGAAAGGACCTGTGAGTAGCATCGGCTGTGTTGGTTCCACTTCAGAACCATCATTCAGATTTTTCTCTGTAAATTTCTGTTCATAAATGAGCTGAACGTTTTCATGAGTGGGAATGAAAGCGGTAACTCCTGACCCGCTGATGCATGGACCCCACCAGACGCCTGAAGGCACCAAGATGTTAGCAGCAGATGCTAACCCTGGAAGTGTGAGGGGGGGCGCCAAGAGTTGGACCCGTTCCCGAAACTCGATTTCCTGGCGATGTGGAGGATTTAGAGGCCAAATAAAAATCCTCAAGCTGTTTGTTTTTCTACTCGGAGTGTGATCGGTGTGTGACAGGGAGCTTCATGCTGCTAGCTGAGGCCACAACCTTCAGGAAATGAAAAAGTGGCCCAGCGTTTCCCGGCAGAACATTCTCCCTGCTCCACATCAGGTCGTTTCCTGACTAATCTCCACTTTGGTGTTTTTCTGGAACGTTCCTTTAAAATTTTTTGCACCAACTTCTGTCTCTCAGAGAGATTTACGCCCGAGCTGGAGTTAAACACTCAGAACTCATTTGTGAACGTTAACTTGCTAATCAGACATCTTAAGACTTAATTAGATCCCATGAAAGCGTTTTGGTGTGTGGCGGCACGTGGCCCGTGTTTCAGCTGCATGTGTGTCCTCCTCTGTCTTCCCGTGTCCCCCAGGCTGCCGTGTGCCGAGCTTAGCGCCACATTGCCCTGCTAACTCAGCTGTGCTCTTATTTCCTATGGGTGCTAGCTAATGAACATATCACTTCACGCTCCGTCCCCCTAAACGTTCCCCCGTCCTTACGTCCGCTTTGTGCTGTAAATCTACAGGAGACGTTTGAGACGTCTTCTGTCTCTCTGCCTGTTTTTCATCTGTTTTCCTGCTTTGTTTAATTATTGAGATTAGCACAAGGCGGACATCCATCAGCTCTCTGGTCTAACTCTTCCCCCGGGGAGCGCCAGCCATGTTCCGGGGCGGCTCTTGTTCTCTGGCTGTTTGCCTTCGTCTGTGTGGCTCACTTTAAAGTTTAACCCAAGGCCGTTGGCGCGGGAAAGCCTCCCTCATGCGGCGCCGCGTCCAAGCTGCCCCCGGGTCTGCCTGCAAAGAAAAGCCTGTCAGAAATGGGAGCACAGTATGGCGTCCTGCAGAGAGCCATTCAGAGGCGGCTTCAGTCGAAACCACGGGTCAACTGTGTGTGTGTGTGTGTGTGTGTGTGTGTGTTGTGCTGCCACATGCAGCAGTAAAGCAGTTGATCGAGGATAATATAGATGGATGATTGTGATTTTCTATAAATTCAGATAAATTCATCTTTTACTGCCGCATCATAATCTAATAATAAAAATCCACGGCTTCTCTTCAACATGGGAAACACAAGAGAACATGCTCCATAGCAACCATTATACAGCACAATAAAACCTTGTGTCCTACCATCACAAACATAAACTGGAACAACAGGATTTCTTCCTTTGTTGCTTTATGTCAAGCCATATAATAGAAAAATAAAATCTTATTATACATACAGTAAGAACAAGGTTTGGTTGTCTGAGGAACAAGTTGCTGCAACAAACATTCCAAGTGGTTTTCATGTGAAGAACACCTGATGTCCACTGTCAGGTACAGTGGAGGACGTGTGATGCTGTGGGACGGATTCCCCTCTGGTAGGTTGGTTGGTGTGCACAGTAAAACCAGGACGTTCTTCGTAAAATCTGCTCATCGTTGGGTTTTTCAGGAAAACAAAGATCCGACGGTTTGTCGTTTTCAAACGGTTTGGTTTTCAGGACATCAGAGCCAACATGGCGGCAGCCTGTGGATGAACCGGAGAAGGCCTGAGGCGGTCGGATCGTTCTGACTTCCTTCAGATCCGATCCTGAGAACAAACCTCGTCTGTCTTCGTTCTTCCAGCTCTTTCCCGTTTTGGAACGTTTTTCCTCTGGGATTTGAGTGTTGCTATAAATCTGCACAGGCAGCAGGATCTCCCAGCAGCGGACCGACCCGGACAACCTCCAACAGCGACCCGACCCGATCCGACTCTGGACCCGCAGAGTCACAGAGCGGAGGGAGAAACATACCAATCTGACCGGTTAATGGCGGCTTCACTCGCTACGCTAGCTTCAGATAATCCAGGGAAACAAGCTGATTGCAGAAGAAATATTTAAACATTTAAAGCTGCCTGTGAGTCGCGTAATTATTCAATGCCTACATCATCATTTATTCATCAGGACTGGAGAAACGAAGTCCCTTTGTGCTCCATCTGTAGGGAAGAGTTGGCGTGATAGTGAGAGCTGCGCTGATGGAAACGGCAGCTCCGTCTAAATCCATGATGTTTCCAGTTTAATATGTTTAATGTTCCTGCAGTTTTTATTTTTACCTCCGTCTTTTCCTCCCGCCCTCTCTCACAGAAATTCACACACGCTGATTTAAGTTAAAGGCGTTTAGCCTCTAATCCGTCTAATTGAATAGAAGTGATGCAGGCGGATTAAGGCCCGTTTACACACGCTGCGGTTGGACCTCGGCTCGATTCAGAGGTCTGGAAACACGCAGAAGAAGAAGAAGAACTCAGTTTAACATCAGGTTATCGATCAACCTGGATCAGAAACAGCAGATTTACGTTCATCAGTTTAATCTATTAGATTATTTCAGAGCGGCAGCCACCGGAGGCAGTCTGGCATCCGGAGGAAACGTTTCCTCTCTGGAGGAGAGGACTGGACCTGCGGACTGGACTCCAAAGGAAAGAGAGAATATTTCTCCAGTTTGGACTGAACTGAACTCTGCTGAATTGTTTGTAACAGATGAACTGTTTTGGAAATCTGAGATGATCTTTTCTAAAACCCAAAGCAAGAACAAATCCACTGGCTTCGCAGCAGAAACGAACAACGATCCCAGTTCAGACCCGACTCTGGGAAAAGTTTGTGTTCTTCCAGTCAATGTTTCATCATTTTGGCAGGAATATCAACATCCATCATCCCTGGTTTAAACTGCATCATGTGAGGTTTCTGAGGAAGGTTTGCACAAACAAAACCTTAAAAAAAAAAACATTTTAGCTAGAAATGTTTCTAACATCAACATGAGAAAACTCAGTGTGGGACTGAACTGATGGTCCATTTTACATGAACAGATTTTTATTATTTTAACTCAAATGCAAAATGTATATTTTTTGTACAGTTTTGGCCCCGACTGTGTTGTTCATTCACCATATTGCCTTTTTTGAGTTTGTGTGCTTCAGTTAATTAATGAAAGACTAAGTTAGTTGATTATTTCCATAATTGATTCATCTGATTAATCGTTTCAGCTCCAGATCTGAGCTTTTGAGGCGTTTCTGGAAGCTTTAAACTTTTTTCTCACTTGTTTATTTTCATGTTGGGCTTTTGGATGGTTTATCATTTTAGCCAGCCTCTCTCTGCAGCAAACACTATTTATTTGACATGTATGGACCCCAGTCAGATCCAGTTTACGTCTCGTTCCAGAGGTCAGATGAAATATTTCTCGGTGAGTCGGTCCAAAGTCCGTTCCTGCAGAATGTTTCTGTTTCCTGGAGTTTTCATGGTTTTGTCTGTAGTGACAGCTTCCTGAACGCCGTCTGACCCTCTGAGCCTCCACTCTGACATGAAGATGTTTGGGAACTGAAACTTTTTCAGCCTCGTTTTGTTCTCCATTCACCTGCACAAACCAGCGTAAGGCCAAACCAGAGTTTTTGGCCTTCAGCGTTTCTGATCTACGTTACGCTGAGGTTGGCGTCCATTTTGGCTTCATGTTCTCACCTCATCCTGAAGGAGGCGGATCGTCTGGTTCCTTCTTGGAGCTGCTGCAGCTGCAACCAGAACTGACGCACCATCAAACATCTGAAACATCTGCATATGAAACAATCTAAGCTACAAAGATGGCGACCGGCACCCGACGTTAGCTTGATTGCTTTTTAAACCTAAATTTCAGCACCACATCCATGGAACTAAAAAACAAAACCTGCTACTGTAATTCTGTTACAGATGTGCAGCAGCTGCAGCACATCCCGCTGCGCACATGCACGCACACACACACACACACACACGTGCGCGCTGCTCTAATTTCCCCTTCTCATTCTCACGTCTTTCCCCGGAGCTCAAAGCCACGATGAAACTGAAATAGGCAGGAAAACAGGGGTTAAAATGGGCCTGGAAGGAACCCAGAGCAGAATCAGTCATACGCACGCGCACACACACACACACACACACACACACAGCTGACAGGACGGTGATACAACCACAGACGGAGCAGACGCACATGTTTTCACACAAATGTGAGTACTCTGTGTTCTGGTGAGACACATGGCTGCTGCGTCCCTATTGATCTGTGACCATAGAAACCAGCTGACCGTTGCTATGGACCACCGCGTTGCCGGAGACGACACGTCCCCTCCGCGCTCCTCATCACCAACATCGAGCGTTTCTTTCCTCTCGGTAAAACAGAAAGAGAAAAGCTGGTAATCCTGTCTGATCCGACCCGATCGGACCCGAAATGTAACCAGGAAGAGGAGGAAGGCCTTCCTGCAGCGATGACCTCAGGCGCCGTCTCTGTGAACTAGTGACAGCTGGTGTGACAGAAGAGGGAGGAAGATTAGGGGAGGAGATGAAGATTAATCTGACAAACCAACGAGAATCCGACTGACGACGTTGTTTACACAAACATCATGACGTCAAAGTGTTAAGTTTGTTTTAACAGAAAACCAGATGGAGAAAAAAAACAGCATCTTCATGTTCCACCTGCTGCCTGAAGGGGGCACCACTGAGGACCAGCTGCCTCCATGTCAGTCTGCTGCTTCCTCTTCCTCTGGCCTGATGCACCAACCGGGTCAGCTCCAACCCTCAGACAACCTTCAGCTCTGGGTTTACATCCACAGGTCAGGATCCGTGATGGGGTCAAGAGGTCAAGCTGGCCGCCATACCACACACACGGAGCGAACACGTCTGGATCCAACGGCACCATGTTTCACCACGGACCTGATTCTCCGCCAGCACCACGAGAACCTGAAACCACCAGCATGTTGCTGCAGAACGTCTGGATTTCTGTTCCATCTTTGATCAGAAAGAGTTTATGAAACTAGATTTACCTTTTGATATTTCTGTAACCAACATGAGTTTGTGGCAAAATTGTTTCACAGACGATGGATGGATGGATGGATGGATGGATGGATGCGTTGGATGGATGGATGCGTTGGATGGATGGTTGCGTTGGATGGATGGTTGCGTTGGATGACTGGAGTCTCAGTCGTGTCTCCAGACCCGGTCCAGTTCTGAAACCGTCTTTTGGTTTTGGTTCTGTAGTTCTAGACCAACTCTTTGCTCATCGGCGTAAAACCTGCTAGCGTGTTGCTACTTCCTGCTTACTGCAGGCGTTTCCAGATGTTTCCTGTAAGCAGACAGGAAGTGGACTGTGGTTCTGATGTGGTTCTGCTGGGCTCTTTCTCAGATTCCCGAGCGGACCGGGCCGACAGACGGAAACTCTTCAGACATTACACCGTGGGCTCGTACGACAGCTTCGACGCCTCCAGGTGAGCCTGAACGTTTCGTCCTTTGTGCCACCGATTCATCTCCGTCTGCCTTCATTCACGTTTTCTGTCCTGAGAAAAAGGAAAATTGGTTGAATTGTCGGCTCTGACCGAGTTCTCTGAGTGAACGGTTTGCTGTGATGGCTCCTGACGCCGACACCCAGTGGTGCTGAGGTCTGCTCTCCTCTGCTGTCAGGTCCGCTTTAATACGAGCTTCAGCGGGAACGAAGATGGATGTGTTCTCCTCCGGGTCGCAGCAGAAATCGAGTCTAATCCCGGCTCCGCTTTGAACTAATTCTGTTTAAAAGAATCAGTCAGTTTGGTGAATCTCTGCAGCATGTTAATGGGCTGAGTGGAAGGTTCTGATCCGGTCCCAGAGAACTCCGATCTCTTTCTTTAAACATCTAATCTATAAATTTTGTTTCTGCAAACGCTACCGAGGAGCAGACATGATTTTCTAACTTTATACAGACAAATGGACCCACTGATTCAGATCTAGTAAAGTCTGATGAAGCCTATGTTATTACAAATACAGTTAAATTGAACTGATCGTAATTTCAGCAATCCCTCCTGAGAAACATGGCGACAGTGGGATGATGTGGTGCCCTGTTGTTTAAACAGAAAGAGTCCTCCATTAGAACCAGGACCGGTTCTAACCGGTTCTGGCCCGCTCAGAGTGAGTGGTTCTCTTCAGAAAACTCTTTTAGGATGCGGCTAATGCTAAATTTCCAACTAGTTCCACCAACCTGGTGTTCAGCTTATTCTAACTCGTAAAGTTGATTTCAACATGTGTTGTAACATAGTATGTCGCCCTCAAACGGCTCAAATTTGTAATTACACTTCGACATGTACAGTCATGCTTCAGGAAGTGATTCTTCAGACCTGACCTTTCGCTCATGGTTTCCGTTTCATAGTTGCTGATTTTTCTAACTGACCACAGCAGGGCTCTGGTCATAAAGCAGACTGGTCACTTAGCGCTTAGCATTAGCCATCACTAAGTAACATGTTGGTGTAGCGTTAGCAAAACAAATGTTTCTGATTGGTGCTTAATGGTTAGCGTGACTGATGTTTTAGCTAGCTGAAAAGAAACTGAACCACTGGAAAAAGTTACAAGTTAAATTCATAAACTGATTTGGACTAAAATAAAGGAATTACAGGTGTGAAAACTTACACTTATTTTCTTCTAGAGGTGATCTGAAAGCAGAATCCAGAACCGTTTCTGGACCAAGACCAATTCAATGGAAACTCCAAAAACTTCTCAGGAAAAAAAAAAACTCTTTAAATTCCAGTTTTAGTCACTGCAAACAGGTTTTTCTAACAAAAACAAAAGTGTCAGTGCAGATGTTTTTTAACCTTTATGGAGTGATTTCATCATTTTGATCTATTTATATAGCTTGGCTCTAAAGGCCTTTAAAGGGCCGTTAGACCCAGAGAAATGATTTAGATGATGCGGTAACAGGGCGTTTCCTTGTTACTCTGCTGGATGTGCGTTGGCAGGACTCCGAGTCCGGAGCTCCGACTCTTCCATGTGGGTCAAGGTGAAGCGTGTCTGCCATAACTGAAGCTGCTCAGCCAAAGGCAGAACGTGACGCAGACTCCAGGTCCTGCAACATTCCAGGTCCAAAGGTTTCAGGGGTTTTTCCTTGAAGGAGCAAACATCCCTAATGGTTGTTATTTTCTTTCTCAGACGTTGCTCAGGTTTTTTCCTTCTTTTTATGGAACACTGTGGTCCTCCTGTCAAGCCTTTCTTTCCTCTTTAAAGATGTATGTGTGTGTTTTTTAGCTGCCAGTGGGGAAGGAAGGAGGAATTTATCTTCTTCAGTGTGTGTGTGTGTGTGTGTGTGTGTGTGTGTGTGGGTGGGCAGGCAGCAGGTCGCACACAGATGAAACCAGACCTGCAAGTAGACCCGATCGATCACTGACAGCAGCCCCGTAATCCTGACTAATGCACTTGAAGACGAGAACTGGGCGCTTTGTGCTGAAACTCTGCAGGTTAGAAGACAGAGAGGGAGAGGAGACGTCTTCATCAGGACGCGTCCATGTTTACATGCTTACTGTGATGTTTAGCGGGCGACAGAAGCTGCCATCATGTGTTCCTTGGTAGAGGAAACCAGGCACTCAAACACAGACATCCAAACTTAATCAAATGTTTCAACGTGTTTCATTTTTCTTTGGCCTTGTCCACATGTAGCCGAGTCTTTATAAAAACCAATATCCCCGCACATCGTTTTATAAAATAATACTGTACACGTGGCTGTGTAAAACCAGTTTATTAATTTATTTTTAATTGTTTCATTCTTTGTAAAACATGATGATCTCTAACTGAACCTCTTAGTTTACATTCAGACGTTTGTTTGCCAGGATTCCTTTCCAGCCTCCTGACCTAAAGATAATTAAAAATCTTTGAACAAGTTCATAAAAAGAGCAGCTCAGCAAAAGCCATCATCAGCAGTTCAAGCTCTTTGCAGCAGGCATAAAAACTTGAAAGTCAGGATATTCCCAAAGGGAAGTGCAGGTTGTCTAAAACTTTGTTGGAAGTAGGAAAACGGGACTAATTTCATTTTCAGTGTTGCAGGAGAAACGAGTTTTCCCATGAACTCTCTCTCTCCGAGCGTTTGATGCTTATTGATGCAGGAACTCTCCCAGTTTGCAGAATGTTGCTGCGCTGCTGGCTGGACTCCAGATGTGAACCTCCATCCGCGCTGCATTAGCTCCCTGAGCGGTCCAGGATAAAACGCTGATGATGGTGGCGGCGTTGCTCAGTCACCAGGCACAAATGGATGCAGCCGGCGGGAAGGAAACCGCCACTGAGAGTACTCTGCAGAACGCCATTAACGGGTCACAATGAAAGGCTGATTTTCAGGCTTTTTCTCCCGTGCTGGTGATGTAAGGAGGGAACCGAATAACTCACCTCTGGATCTCCAGATTCCTGATGTGGAGGGATGAAAATCTGACCATGCAGCTCAGAGAGCCGCTATAAATACCCTGCAGACTCCCACGGTGGAGCTCACAATGAGAGGCTTCACATTTCCTCCCATGCATGCTGCACGCTCAGCTCTATTTGCAGCCTGCTGGCCCTCCCCGCTCGCTGCTGAACAACATGACACGTTGGATCAGCTTTCAGGCTGCTGGCCTGATACAGAGGCCAGATTTCAGATTAACACAGAGTGTGTGAATGTGTGTGTGAGGGAATGCTGTGAGGTAACCTTCGGTGTATCAGCATCGCTGGCCTCCTTCCTCTCTACACAGATTGCGTTGCTAAGGGAACAGTTGCTAGGATGGCGGTCGCCGCTCTTTCTCCTTCTTCGTTCCTCTGTCTCTGTCTTTTCTCCCTCTTATCCCACGTGTCTGTTCACTGTAATCCTGATATAAGATGAATGAGCCGCCCTTGCAGCAGTCGCCCCAAGTCATAAAAGCAAACTTGACCTTTGGTTCGGACGTCTCAGAGCCCAAATGCAGCATTTTTTCCTGCATGTGTGTTCCAGAAACAGCTTGTTAGCAGGAGGGAGGTTAGAAGGAAATGAAGTGAGAGAATTCAGAGAAAGGATGTGAGGCGCGGCAGCGTAGAGCTGAGTCAGACCTATTGGGCTCCCTGAGCTGCTCTGGAGAAGCTGCTGCTTCATCACCTCATGGAGGATTCCTCATAAACACAGCTGCAGCTGCAACAGCGGAGGCTCCAGCGCCACAGCTGCTGCTCACACACAGCGCATGAACACACAGGCATGTTTGTGTCTTCTGGTGTGCCACACAAACCGATGATTACGGTTTTATCTGCTCTGTCGCTGATGATAAAAGGACTTAAAGGATTTGTTAGCAAGCAAAGATTTAAACTGAAGCTTTTGAGGATGCAAACATCCCAAAAACTCCTGAATTACAGTTTATACTCTGTTGGAAGTGAAGCTAATTATCAGCATTTTACAGATGCATCTCAAAAAATGAAAATGTCATTAAAAAATGTATTTACCTCAGTAATTTATTTGGAAAAAGTCAAAGTATAAAGATTGATTACATTCAGAGCAACAAAATTCAAATGTGCTTCTTAAGTAAATAAGGTGAAAATATCAGATTAAAATGCAGAAATATATCCATATTTGTATTCACTCCTTCTGCATGACATGCAGTAATGCAGCATGTCATGGAGGCCGACGTTGCTTAAGGTGAATAGGAATTGCTTCACGTTCCTCTCAATGCTGCAACTTTCGCAACAATTTCCTCCTTCCACTCAACTTTCTGTTAATGTGCCTGTATAAAGTACTTTGTGAACAGCCAGCTTGTTTAAGGCTTACTGTCCTTACAGAACATGTTTGTGATCTCTGAATTAATGTCAAGACAGAACCTGTGATCTGACATTTCTGCATTAAAAGTCCATTTTGTTCATGTGATGTAATATCATAACTTCCTCTGTTTCATTTTGCTGTAAGTCATAATAATCACAAGTCAGTGTTAGCAGTTTTACAATTGATTTGCTAAAATAAATGAACTTTTTAATGATTTTCTAATTTTGTTAGTAATTTTACTTATTAACTTCCGATGGGAAGGACGTGGGTCATAGATGGTCAGATCCCTGGGGAACTCCAGATGTGATAGAAATGGTTTTAACTGTTGAGGATTCGAAATTATAATAGTAATAAAAAAAATTTAAACTATTTTCAACCCTCTTTGTTTCCTGTAGGATTTTCAGATTTTTGTGTCCTAGTTAAAGGCTGTAATGTAAACAAACTGATCCGCAGCTTTATTCTCAGTCATCTGCTCAGACAGGCAGAGACACTTTTTAAGAAGTCGGTAAATGACTGTGCTGTCACCCACCCACTCCCACTCCGCTTATCTCTCCGCCGAGTCTGTTGCTGTGGTTTCTCATTGCGGAGCTCTCCAACCGAGAGACGCCGCTCCACGCCGCTTCTCCTCCGCCGCCCTCCCTCCCTCCCTGCCCGCCTTCCCGTCGAGCCGCAGCCTTCCTCCCCGCCTCACCATGAGCCGCTGAGCCGCCTTCAACCTCCAGACTCATGTCGCGTCTCCTCGAAGGCGCCGCACTGCCGCACCGCCGCTCGGCTCCTCCGCAGCAGCGGCAGGAGCGGCAGCGGTAACCGCGCGGCAGATTCCGCTCCAGACGCAGCGGCTGCAGCCATCGCCGTCGTTTCTTCTTCACTTTATTTTATTTTTTATTTTTATCTTGTGGCTCGTCTTTTTTCCCGGAGATGCTGTCGCAGGGCTGCCGGGGCCGCGGCCGCTCGGGCTGCTAGAGCCAGAGGAGGAGGAGGCGGTGGTGGTGTGGGGTGGGGGCGCCCTGCCCTGCCCTGCCCTGCCCCGGCCGGACTAGCTCTCCTCCAGCAGCATGAACCTCCACTCGGGCAGGGCGTCCGTGGCTATGCTGCGGATGATGGGCTGTGCTAACGGGCGCTCTGCTCGGCATCTGCTCCACAGTGACTGCGTGGTGGATGAGAAGACGGTGGTGCTCCAGAAGAAGGAGAATGAGGGCTTCGGCTTCGTCCTGCGCGGGGCCAAAGGTAGGAGACTCACTCATTTATGGCTGCTTTTGTCAAGGATTCATTTCTGTGCATGTTTGTTTGAGACAGATTTAGTTAAATGCCGAATTCTATTTATACCAACAAATAACTTGTTGGCACAGCTGCTGTGTGCGTTGAAATCCAGATTATGACCCTAATTCTGTGCATGTCGGGCTGTTTATGCATTAGAATAGAAACAGCTTGAATGCGGCGCTGCACATCAGCTGGATGTGTTGACATGTGTGTCAGAGACGGCTGGATGTTTCTGACCCTCCAGAGCTGCGTGACATTAGAGCGTAACGTTAAACTCCTCCGGACTCTGACATCAGCAGCAACATTTACACCTGACCTGCACGTATCTGCATGTCGGTCTGTTTTACGGCAGAACGCATTAAATAAAAACGTCATAAGCCTCAGTTTGTGTCCGTAAATAACTTTACAGCACCGTGAAAGTGACCCGCAGAATTCATCTGTATGTGGCTGTGCGTCAGGGCTGCACTTTAAACAATTTCATCTGAAAGAGTTGGAACTTCCAACGATTAGCTTTTAAAAGCTAATCTCGGGCAATTTTACGGCTGGAAGCCGTGATGAATCGATTATTGAAATAATCGTAATCGGTTCATCATTAACCGGAGCACACAGACTCCAGAAAGGCCATTTACTGAAAGATCAACACAATCAAAGCAGTACTGAAGATAAAGCTGTACAAAAATATAAGCATTTTGCATTGAAAACAAAAATCTCATTCGTCTTTAGGTCTGTTCTACACAGAGCTCCTCAAGTTTCAGTTTTAGCTTCAAGTTCTGTAAATAAAATCTCCCGTTAAGCACATTTTTAGTGCTTGAGTAGATTATGTTAATCCACAGTTCATGTATTCTTTTACCTGCAGATGTTACAAATGATAAAACATTCACTAAAGGAATGTTATTTTTATTTCCTTATCTTAAAAATAATTTATTTATTTGTATGTTTTAAATTTATTTCTAATATTGTATAAGACTTGAGTGAGTGAATGAAAAATATGCAGAATATTCCACTTTTAATCTGATTAAATGTCAAAATAATTGATAGAGTGATCGATTGATTGTTAGCGGATTGTTCTGACCCAAGATCACAAACCAATGCTCGTATTAACCCAGTTCATCTTTAGTGCATCATCTTCCGGTAAAATCAATCTTGGAACAATTGGAGCACAAGAAGGAGATGCATGCGATGCTGCAGCATCATCATCGCATGCTTGGCTGTCACGTTTCAGCTGCTATGCTTTCAAACTGCTGGTCAGTCGGATATTTACTCATTAAACTGATTCTCTCTGTCTTTTATGCATGCGGCTGGTCTTGATCAACATGCTGAAGTAGTGAATCACTGTGCAGATATTAGCTAACTACTTTTCAGTTTCACTGTTTTGTGAAGCTATGCAGCATTATGTGGTGTAAATCTGCCACTTCAGACCAACCAAACTAGGAGTACAGCATGTTATCGGCATCAGCACCGGTTGATGTTAGGAATTTGTACCTGTGTCAGTCTGCTAATTAAAACTGGGTCGTATTAACAACATGTTTTTATGTCGGTAAAAATACAGATTTTTCAGTAAAAATCTGTAAAAATTGACATTTTTATGTTGAAAGGGGATGTGGTCGTGTGGTATTTGTTTGGTCATGTGACCATGTGATTGGTGGGTTTTTGACTAAAGTAAGGAAGCAATGTCATCGTCTGGTCAGTTGGGAGATATAGATAATATATCGGATATCGATATCGGCCCAGATTTTCAGATGGGTGAGTTCCTAAACGAGAACCACCATCCATGTGGCGCTGAAGCAAAACTCCATGACATCAGCACAGAGGAGGACTGCTGGCATGCAGCTCCTCCGGACACGTTTGACACGTCCCTGTCCTCCGTCCCCGTCCTCTCAGCCCCCTCCCACCTCCTCAGTGCTTGTTGTGATACGAGAGGCACATCCAGGCGGGTTGAGGCTCCAGCAGGCTGTGAGAGGGGCTCTAAAAATAGCTGGTTGGAGCAGCTGCTGCTGCTGCTGCTGCTGCTGCTGCTGCTGCTGCTGCTGCTGCTGCTGCATCGGTTTCTACGACGATTCTCGCCGTGTCATAATCCACGTTGCGTTCCACTACCGTGCGGCGCCGTTCGATTGGTCGCCGCCGCCTCTTTGATTCTGTCGAGAGGCTGTGTTTTTTTTGTTGTTGTTGATGTTTCTGTGTTTTAGCAGACAAAGAGAGATTTGCTCAGTAAAACCAGAGGAATGTTCCAGACTGTGTGACACACACTGACTCCCACCCTGGAGCAGCGGAGCCGGCCCCACTTACTGGGCCGGGGCCGAACACACAAACATGCCCTGATGCTGGAGCTGTCACATAGGCTCACATCCTCTTCCTCGCTCTGCATTACTACTCTCCTCTCTCTCTGTTTCTCACTCTCCCTCTCTCTCCAACACACACATCCACACACACACACACACACACGCAGAAACATCACAACTGTGTTAAGAAGCTCCCATGAGATCTTGGGATGCGCTCGCGGTGTGTGTCTCCCAGTAAGACGGTGAGTTATAGGAAGTGTCACTTGTCACCACTGGTTTCTCCCAGCCGCAGGATTCTGTAACCTCCCCGAGAGCGGGCGAGCGAAGGGGGGAGAGGGAGGGCTGGGTCGGGCCGGTTCCATCCAGCAGGATGGATGGTGTTACTGTACTCACATCAGGACTACTGGCCTCTTAAAGTGACTTCTTTCCTCTTCTGGAAGCGGCAGGATTGAGAGTTTAGCTGAGTTCTGGTTTGGAGTTTGATGAAGCTGAGACAGATGTCCAGAGACGTTGGACGTTGGGCGTCCAGATGTTCAGATTGAGTCGTTTACGAAGCCACGGCTGGTCGGCTTGAGCGCCACGTTGTACAGAAATCAGACCAACAGTTTCACCTGGTGCTTAACAGTTCTTCAGTTTGTAAATTCTCTGGTTTTATTCAAACATAGACGGCTGATTATCAGGTTTTGGTTTTTTTTAGCATTTTATTGTTTTACTTCATTAACTCAGTAATAAATATGAATAGTTCATGTAACATGCAAAAGAAATACTGAATGAAAAACAGTTCAGCAGAACTTTGGACCAATCGAATCGTCTTTAGATGACTTTTCCTGAACATTCCTCTCAGTCCTGTTAGGAGACAGAAGCAACAGGAAGGATCTGCTTCCACTTTCTCTACCAAATACAGAGGAGAAAAGCAGCTCCTGATATGTTTAATCTGACTGAAAATCTCCATTAATGGGATGAAATAAACCAAATAAATCGGTGTTGGTTTCCAGATTTATCGACACACACTGAACGACCTTCCTGCGTCCTTTAGGTTCGTCCTGCTCCAGATGCATCTAAAAGCTGCAGGATGGCAGCTCTGCTGTTTGGTAACAGTTTTTACCAGAACCAGCAGAGCCAAAAAATAGAAAGTTGAAACTGTTATTCATGCAGGTCCTGAATTAAAATAATGCTGAAAAAAATTGTCATTAAATTTTCTCTAACTTGGAGGAATCCTGACCTCCTGCAAACAGGCTGATCCTGGAAGGCTGGAAGACCTAAAACCTTTAAATCAGATTTATTAGCAGAATATTTACAGCAGCAGAAATTAGATCTAATCTGTCTGAAGTTTAATCTGTAATCTGCTGGATTTTAAATAAAACCTCAATTTATGGGAATGAAAATCTCTAATCTTATTGAAACACATTTAAACTAAGTTCAATTACCTGGTTGCCGTAGAAACAAGTGAATCTAGTCGTTTCACATATCCAGACTTCACCGTAGTTCAGGCTGACCTCTGACCTTGACCTCTGTCCCTTTGTGCTGCAGCCGACACGCCCATCGAGGAGTTCACGCCCACGCCGGCCTTCCCGGCGCTGCAGTACCTGGAGTCGGTGGATGAGGGCGGTGTGGCCTGGCAGGCGGGGCTCCGGACGGGTGACTTCCTCATCGAGGTAGGAGCTTCCACAACCAGCTTCCTGGTTACGTCTTCTGCAGGAAAACGGATGGATTTGAATCCTCGCGGTGTCGTAAGCTTCCTGAAGACGAACTTTAGAAGCTCCTGAGCCTTTTGCTTCCGGTCTGTTAAACTGGTCTCTTTAGACAGAGGAGAATAATCTGCTGGCAGGTTCTCCTGCCTGTAGAAATGTGGGATTGTTCAGAGGTTTAGCAAAGTTTTTTCCTTTTTGTTCCAGTTTTGGTTTTTTTTTTTTTTTGTAGTGTTGTTTGCAGCTGGCTGTTGGAGGCCACAGTTAGCAAAGTTAGCATTATCAATGTAAACATCAGTTTATTTAGGAGAAGCTGCATCTACTCAGATTTCTCCACAACCAGCACATTAATGAAGCTGAAAACTTTCAAAGACTGTTCCTCTGTGGTGGGTAAACTGGTATTAAACATGGATACATTTTTATGTATTACTAGTTAAATAAATAAAATGAGAAACAAGTCACTCTTTAATCATGATGATGATCCCATGTGGTCAAAGGTTGACAGATCACTAGCTGTGTTTCCATCAAAGATTTTTTTTAAATTCGCATTTTGAACTAATGAAAAGGTTTGATAGAAATTCAAAATAACTTCCTCAATTTCACAAAAACATTTTTTTACTCTCACTTGAGGTTGTATTGGGCTTTTCTGAAAAAGGCTAAAGTGTAGATGGAAACATATTTGCAGAATAAATCCTGATGTAGCAAAGGCTCCGTCCGCTGGCGCCTTACCAGAGGCACGGCGCTCAGAAAGTCCAAACCTCTGAGCAGGTCTGACGCCATTTCTCTGAGGTCCATGCTAGTTTTCAATTTTTGCTTCTGGTTTATTATTCATGCGAAGCGTTAATGTCTGATGAAATTACGATTCTGATTTTTTTTTTCCTAAATCACTGTCAGATGTTGTTGCTGTGAAAATCCTCAATAAAACTGAGAAATGTTGTTGGATTTGTAATTAGTCACTTTTCTGGGGAAAAGAAATTGCTAGAGTGGTTGGAAAAGTTTCTAAATGTAGCAACAAAGATGCTAAGTTGTCACCATGCTCTGCCAGTCTCTGCTGATCTTCTGACCTTATGACCTTTATGAAGGCCAATCAGCAACATGGAAAATGAATGATGCTCTGGGATTGGCTGCTTTGCAAATGGTCAAGCATGTCAAGTAGCGTTATGCTAACGCATTTCAGCTTCCTTTCTAATATTTTAGATCTGCTCTGCAAAAAGAATTATTGAATACTGAACAGCTGATTGATTGATTGATTGATTGATTGATTGATTGATTGATTGATTGATTGATTGATTGATTGATGTCATGCTCCATGATGGAGTAAATCTGACTTCCTGCAACACTCTTATATTTCAACAGAAACTAAAACCATGTTTGCAGGTTTTATCTTCCTCTGTTTTAATGCAAACGGTTGAAGATGTTCTGACATCTTTGTCTCAATGAGCTCATCAGTGCAGACGCCCCCCTGCTGTAAAAAGTTGAACCAGACCTGAAAAGTGGGCTGAGGCTGAAGTGAGTGTTTGTGTTGTGCTGGACAGATGTGGCTCAGAAACGTTGAAACAAACGCTCCGCCCTCCAGTCGCCATGATTACTGTGCGGCGTTGTGTCGTGTAAGCAGCTTTGATCTCTTTGGGTTTTTATCTTGTAGTGCAGTAAGGATTTGTGTTGATTAAAATGACTTGAAGTAATCTTCAGCGTTGCAGCGTTTCTGTGCTTCCAGAATGTGCTGCTGCCGCTGAATGTGAGTCAGTAACGCAGCGCCGCAGATCGTATCACAGCTGCTACGTTAGTCCGGGAAAATCACGTCGTCTATTTCGGGCTCGCTTTTTTTACACAGCTCCATAACGAGTGCGTGTGTGTGTGTGTGTGTGCGTGTGTGTGAGCAGCGGTGAACTGGAGATTGGTTTGTTTTGTGTTTCTGCTAAATGGAGCATCAAATGAGGAGAAGCAGGCTGCTTCTGCGTCTGCAGCTCATCCTCAGTCAGATTTAAACTTCCTCCAATATTTCCCTGAATTCCTCCTCCGTCATCGATTCGATCGGCTTCAGAACGAAGTGAGAACTGCTGCTATGTTGCAGGACTGACGTGCTTTCAGAAAGCTTAAGAAGACCTGACGAGGTTTGAAGCACTCACAGCTGCACAGCCTGCAGCTAGTTAGCCATGCATGGATCATATTTTACATAAACATGAAGCTAACGTCACGGCGAGCGCTGATTCTCTGCAGCCTCAGTTTCAGCTTTAAAATGCAGTTCAGATTCATGGTCCCATGATGTCAGTATAAAGAAATAGGAACAGGGAAAAAAGTGTTAGAGTTTTTGTGAAGATGTAATTATAGATACAGAGTATGAAGATGCTTTCATTTCTGGTCCTGAAGTCTGAACATACTAACAGGGATGTTCTGTCTTTTCCTGGGGCCGTGTTTCACATGCAGTCTCATTCTTTTATTATGAGAAATTTAATGTGATTTTTTCAACCTCCAACCAGAGTAGTTTGCTCATCTAATTCACAAAGAGCTCACAAATTTAGCAAAGTTCCTCAAAGCAAACAGGATCTCTGTGTTAACAAAGTTTTCACACATTTAAATGAATTATAATGAATTAATTTAGAGGAAATCAGTGCCAGTCAGAAAACATCTGATTCTGATGCGTTTTCCCTGATGGTCTGGCAGACGAGGTTTGATTTTATACAAAAACTCCAACATCTGGTCCACCTCCAGCTGCTGTGGCTCTGTTTCTCTCAAACCAACCAAACCCTTTGAGCAACCTGAACACAACACAAAAACCTGAAGACACTGAGAGCAACAGACTGAGGGTCAGAGGTCAATTCAAACCTTCACAAACGGACTGGACTTTCAAGGCAAACGGTTTGGAGTTGGCATAAATGGGACTGAACAGAGCTGAGTCCAGAATGACCGGCGCCGTTTGTGACAAACGAAGCTGGTTTAGACAGAGGGACACATCCGTTCCTTCAGATGAACCTCAAAGCTGCTGATTTCACCCAGGATTCACATCATCCCCACTGAAAGTTCTCCAGTTTGTGAACAGATCGGGGCAGGTTGGATCGTTTTACTGTTCCATAGTAAAGCAGAACATGGAGAGTTTTATGGATCAAACCTTCTGAAAGTTAAATGTTCCAGGTCTGGTTCCTCAGGCCTGTGCAGCTTCTGCTCTGCAGTTCCTCTGTGCGTCTCAGTGGAACGGTTTGCTCCGACATCGTAAATATTCTGAAGACAGTTTAAATCAGAGTAAAGGGGTCCAGCAGTAAAGCAGCTCTTCCTGCTGTAAATAAACTGTACGTTTGCTCTTCACTCCCCTGCTGCGACACTGAAATGCTGAAAAGCACAAACAGAAGCTGAAAGCTGAGCTGCTGCAGCTCCGGGCCGAGCCAACGTGAAAGTGGGCGCTGTCCCGCTCCGTGGAGGTCAGGGCGATGCGGAGATGTCGTTTCTGCTCCACCATGTCAGACCCGATGAGCGTCATGCTCTTCCAGTCCGGCAGCAGGCGAGCAGCGGAGTCAGATCTCTGACAGGTGAACGCTGCTCCTCACGTGTTCGCCACATGTGCCGCTCTTCTGACTGGAACAGTCTGAAAGTCGACAGATTTGAACTGATTTCTGCTCCATCGCCTCACAAACACAAAGACAAATTCAGAAATGATTGTTTATGTGAGCAGAGTTTAAAGTTCAACAGAGAAATGTGATGTCCTGAGATGTAGCAGCTCCTGTTCTGCAGCCCAGTGCATGCCTGATGCAGGGCTGAGCGTCAGCGCTGCTTTTCTTCAGAGCCTTAATGCAGCAGGCGGACCGGTGAACCTCGTGTGATTAAACTCTGCTCGTCGTCGTTCCCATCAGCCGGGTTTCTGCAGAACCGGCTTCACAGCTTTAGACTCTGAGTCAGCGACTGCTGAGGGTCATGATGGACAGGTGAAACATTCTCAGGCCTTAACATTTAAAGGGATCTTTGCAGCATGAGAAGGACTGGAGGTGTTGAAGCCAAAAGGTCAGACAGCTGGTTTGTCTTTTCAGACAGTCTTTAGTGAGACCTGAAGTTGTTTCTGTTTAATGCCACTTAGGTTTATCAAAATGATTTCTTCCTGCTAAGTTCTGGAATAATATGAACTTTTCCAAGTATTTAAGAAGTTGTCAATATTTAAAAATGCAGACAGAGGCAGAAAGTTCAAACAGACAAAACAGTTCAGCCTTCCTGTTATCCACTGAAAGTCTCGCTCTCTCATTGAGCCTGAATGAAAGGGAGCTTCTCTTTAAATAGCCTCCTGCCGCTGCATTAGAATATATGCAATTCTGAAAATATTGGTGACTTTGCCACATTAATACATTACACTGACCCTTCAACAAGAAACCTGTAAGAAATTTGATTTTATTAGTTTCTTTGGAAACGTTTGAATCTCCTTCCTGTAAAACTTCCTGTAAACATTGCTTCAGTAAACATCAAAACTCTGAGGTTAAGAAATATTGGTGATAAATGTGTTACTATAGTGACTAAACTGCAGATTAAATATTGATTCTTTATCTTAAATGCTGATATGTTTGTGTGAATGCTGCAGACAGCAGCTGGTCTGCTTCAACCTGAACACATGAAATGTTTGCAGAATGCATCCTCTGGTCTTTAAAATGCACTAATGTGCACTGAAGTCACGCTAGCGGGACAGAACATGCATGGATCTGCTCCCTGCACATGCGTGCAGCTTCAGCTGCGTGTTTCTGTGAGTGTGTTTGCTCTGGAGGTAGATGGAGTGGAGCACTTACTGGCTTATATAACGCACAACTTTGGCCAAGAGAGGGAAGTGTGACCTGGGTACCATGCAGACCCATGCCTCCAGGTGTGTGTGTGTGTGTGTGTGTGTGTGTGTGTGTGTGTGTTCTCCAGCATCTCCCTGAGGACTCCCTGCACACCCCTGACTGTCAGTTGTGCAGTGAAGTAGCACAAGCTGCCCTCACAGGGAGGCTTTCCTCTTAGCCGACTGCATCTCTGAAGTCACAACACGACGTTTCCGTTCAAACTTTACATCCTGATGTTTCTGCTGAAGTTTAAGGTTTTCATAACAAGGTCTGGTTGTAATTCACAAATAAGAAGAAAGTCTCAGTACTTCTGTTTATCCATGTAGAGCCAAAGCTGATCCTTCCTCTGTTGTATTCTGAGTTTATTCACATTGCAGTAAAACTTTCTGGCTCAAATGTGTCAAATTCGGCCTCTAGANCCCTCCCTCCCTGCCCGCCTTCCCGTCGAGCCGCAGCCTTCCTCCCCGCCTCACCATGAGCCGCTGAGCCGCCTTCAACCTCCAGACTCATGTCGCGTCTCCTCGAAGGCGCCGCACTGCCGCACCGCCGCTCGGCTCCTCCGCAGCAGCGGCAGGAGCGGCAGCGGTAACCGCGCGGCAGATTCCGCTCCAGACGCAGCGGCTGCAGCCATCGCCGTCGTTTCTTCTTCACTTTATTTTATTTTTTATTTTTATCTTGTGGCTCGTCTTTTTTCCCGGAGATGCTGTCGCAGGGCTGCCGGGGCCGCGGCCGCTCGGGCTGCTAGAGCCAGAGGAGGAGGAGGCGGTGGTGGTGGTGTGGGGTGGGGGCGCCCTGCCCTGCCCTGCCCTGCCCCGGCCGGACTAGCTCTCCTCCAGCAGCATGAACCTCCACTCGGGCAGGGCGTCCGTGGCTATGCTGCGGATGATGGGCTGTGCTAACGGGCGCTCTGCTCGGCATCTGCTCCACAGTGACTGCGTGGTGGATGAGAAGACGGTGGTGCTCCAGAAGAAGGAGAATGAGGGCTTCGGCTTCGTCCTGCGCGGGGCCAAAGGTAGGAGACTCGCTCATTTATGGCTGCTTTTGTCAAGGATTCATTTCTGTGCATGTTTGTTTGAGACAGATTTAGTTAAATGCCGAATTCTATTTATACCAACAAATAACTTGTTGGCACAGCTGCTGTGTGCGTTGAAATCCAGATTATGACCCTAATTCTGTGCATGTCGGGCTGTTTATGCATTAGAATAGAAACAGCTTGAATGCGGCGCTGCACATCAGCTGGATGTGTTGACATGTGTGTCAGAGACGGCTGGATGTTTCTGACCCTCCAGAGCTGCGTGACATTAGAGCGTAACGTTAAACTCCTCCGGACTCTGACATCAGCAGCAACATTTACACCTGACCTGCACGTATCTGCATGTCGGTCTGTTTTACGGCAGAACGCATTAAATAAAAACGTCATAAGCCTCAGTTTGTGTCCGTAAATAACTTTACAGCACCGTGAAAGTGACCCGCAGAATTCATCTGTATGTGGCTGTGCGTCAGGGCTGCACTTTAAACAATTTCATCTGAAAGAGTTGGAACTTCCAAGGTTAACGATTAGCTTTTAAAAGCTAATCTCGGGCAATTTTACGGCTGGAAGCCGTGATGAATCGATTATTGAAATAATCGTAATCGGTTCATCATTAACCGGAGCACACACACTCCAGAAAGGCCATTTACTGAAAGATCAACACAATCAAAGCAGTACTGAAGATAAAGCTGTACAAAAATATAAGCATTTTGCATTGAAAACAAAAATCTCATTCGTCTTTAAGTCTGTTCTACACAGAGCTCCTCAAGTTTCAGTTTTAGCTTCAAGTTCTGTAAATAAAATCTCCCGTTAAGCACATTTTTAGTGCTTGAGTAGATTATGTTAATCCACAGTTCATGTATTCTTTTACCTGCAGATGCTACAAATGATAAAACAATCACTAAAGGAATGCTGTTATTTTTATTTCCTTATCTTAAAAATAATTTATTTATTTGTATGTTTTAAATTTATTTCTAATATTGTATAAGACTTGAGTGAGTGAATGAAAAATATGCAGAATATTCCACTTTTAATCTGATTAATTGTCAAAATAATTGATAGTGATCGATTCATTGTTAGCTGTAATTTATGTCCCTTAATCTGCATTCAGACCTGAGTAAAGTTCTGACCCAAGATCACAAACCAATGCTCGTATTAACCCAGTTCATCTTTAGTTCATCATCTTCCGGTAAAATCAATCTTGGAACAATTGGAGCACAAGAAGGAGATGCATGCGATGCTGCAGCATCATCATCGCATGCTTGGCTGTCACGTTTCAGCTGCTATGCTTTCAAACTGCTGGTCAGTCGGATATTTACTCATTAAACTGATTCTCTCTGTCTTTTATGCATGCGGCTGGTCTTGATCAACATGCTGAAGTAGTGAATCACTGTGCAGATATTAGCTAACTACTTTTCAGTTTCACTGTTTTGTGAAGCTATGCAGCATTATGTGGTGTAAATCTGCCACTTCAGACCAACCAAACTAGGAGTACAGCATGTTATCGGCATCAGCACCGGTTGATGTTAGGAATTTGTACCTGTGTCAGTCTGCTAATTAAAACTGGGTCGTATTAACAACATGTTTTTATGTCGGTAAAAATACAGATTTTTCAGTAAAAATCTGTAAAAATTGACATTTTTATGTTGAAAGGGGATGTGGTCGTGTGGTATTTGTTTGGTCATGTGACCATGTGATTGGTGGGTTTTTGACTAAAGTAAGGAAGCAATGTCATCGTCTGGTCAGTTGGGAGATATAGATAATATATCGGATATCGATATCGGCCCAGATTTTCAGATGGGTGAGTTCCTAAACGAGAACCACCATCCATGTGGCGCTGAAGCAAAACTCCATGACATCAGCACAGAGGAGGACTGCTGGCATGCAGCTCCTCCGGACACGTTTGACACGTCCCTGTCCTCCGTCCCCGTCCTCTCAGCCCCCTCCCACCTCCTCAGTGCTTGTTGTGATACGAGAGGCACATCCAGGCGGGTTGAGGCTCCAGCAGGCTGTGAGAGGGGCTCTAAAAATAGCTGGTTGGAGCAGCTGCTGCTGCTGCTGCTGCTGCTGCTGCTGCTGCTGCTGCTGCTGCTGCTGCATCGGTTTCTACGACGATTCTCGCCGTGTCATAATCCACGTTGCGTTCCACTACCGTGCGGCGCCGTTCGATTGGTCGCCGCCGCCTCTTTGATTCTGTCGAGAGGCTGTGTTTTTTTTGTTGTTGTTGATGTTTCTGTGTTTTAGCAGACAAAGAGAGATTTGCTCAGTAAAACCAGAGGAATGTTCCAGACTGTGTGACACACACTGACTCCCACCCTGGAGCAGCGGAGCCGGCCCCACTTACTGGGCCGGGGCCGAACACACAAACATGCCCTGATGCTGGAGCTGTCACATAGGCTCACATCCTCTTCCTCGCTCTGCATTACTACTCTCCTCTCTCTCTGTTTCTCACTCTCCCTCTCTCTCCAACACACACATCCACACACACACACACACACACGCAGAAACATCACAACTGTGTTAAGAAGCTCCCATGAGATCTTGGGATGCGCTCGCGGTGTGTGTCTCCCAGTAAGACGGTGAGTTATAGGAAGTGTCACTTGTCACCACTGGTTTCTCCCAGCCGCAGGATTCTGTAACCTCCCCGAGAGCGGGCGAGCGAAGGGGGGAGAGGGAGGGCTGGGTCGGGCCGGTTCCATCCAGCAGGATGGATGGTGTTACTGTACTCACATCAGGACTACTGGCCTCTTAAAGTGACTTCTTTCCTCTTCTGGAAGCGGCAGGATTGAGAGTTTAGCTGAGTTCTGGTTTGGAGTTTGATGAAGCTGAGACAGATGTCCAGAGACGTTGGACGTTGGGCGTCCAGATGTTCAGATTGAGTCGTTTACGAAGCCACGGCTGGTCGGCTTGAGCGCCACGTTGTACAGAAATCAGACCAACAGTTTCACCTGGTGCTTAACAGTTCTTCAGTTTGTAAATTCTCTGGTTTTATTCAAACATAGACGGCTGATTATCAGGTTTTGGTTTTTTTTAGCATTTTATTGTTTTACTTCATTAACTCAGTAATAAATATGAATAGTTCATGTAACATGCAAAAGAAATACTGAATGAAAAACAGTTCAGCAGAACTTTGGACCAATCGAATCGTCTTTAGATGACTTTTCCTGAACATTCCTCTCAGTCCTGTTAGGAGACAGAAGCAACAGGAAGGATCTGCTTCCACTTTCTCTACCAAATACAGAGGAGAAAAGCAGCTCCTGATATGTTTAATCTGACTGAAAATCTCCATTAATGGGATGAAATAAACCAAATAAATCGGTGTTGGTTTCCAGATTTATCGACACACACTGAACGACCTTCCTGCGTCCTTTAGGTTCGTCCTGCTCCAGATGCATCTAAAAGCTGCAGGATGGCAGCTCTGCTGTTTGGTAACAGTTTTTACCAGAACCAGCAGAGCCAAAAAATAGAAAGTTGAAACTGTTATTCATGCAGGTCCTGAATTAAAATAATGCTGAAAAAAATTGTCATTAAATTTTCTCTAACTTGGAGGAATCCTGACCTCCTGCAAACAGGCTGATCCTGGAAGGCTGGAAGACCTAAAACCTTTAAATCAGATTTATTAGCAGAATATTTACAGCAGCAGAAATTAGATCTAATCTGTCTGAAGTTTAATCTGTAATCTGCTGGATTTTAAATAAAACCTCAATTTATGGGAATGAAAATCTCTAATCTTATTGAAACACATTTAAACTAAGTTCAATTACCTGGTTGCCGTAGAAACAAGTGAATCTAGTCGTTTCACATATCCAGACTTCACCGTAGTTCAGGCTGACCTCTGACCTTGACCTCTGTCCCTTTGTGCTGCAGCCGACACGCCCATCGAGGAGTTCACGCCCACGCCGGCCTTCCCGGCGCTGCAGTACCTGGAGTCGGTGGATGAGGGCGGTGTGGCCTGGCAGGCGGGGCTCCGGACGGGTGACTTCCTCATCGAGGTAGGAGCTTCCACAACCAGCTTCCTGGTTACGTCTTCTGCAGGAAAACGGATGGATTTGAATCCTCGCGGTGTCGTAAGCTTCCTGAAGACGAACTTTAGAAGCTCCTGAGCCTTTTGCTTCCGGTCTGTTAAACTGGTCTCTTTAGACAGAGGAGAATAATCTGCTGGCAGGTTCTCCTGCCTGTAGAAATGTGGGATTGTTCAGAGGTTTAGCAAAGTTTTTTCCTTTTTGTTCCAGTTTTGGTTTTTTTTTTTTTTTGTAGTGTTGTTTGCAGCTGGCTGTTGGAGGCCACAGTTAGCAAAGTTAGCATTATCAATGTAAACATCAGTTTATTTAGGAGAAGCTGCATCTACTCAGATTTCTCCACAACCAGCACATTAATGAAGCTGAAAACTTTCAAAGACTGTTCCTCTGTGGTGGGTAAACTGGTATTAAACATGGATACATTTTTATGTATTACTAGTTAAATAAATAAAATGAGAAACAAGTCACTCTTTAATCATGATGATGATCCCATGTGGTCAAAGGTTGACAGATCACTAGCTGTGTTTCCATCAAAGATTTTTTTTAAATTCGCATTTTGAACTAATGAAAAGGTTTGATAGAAATTCAAAATAACTTCCTCAATTTCACAAAAACATTTTTTTACTCTCACTTGAGGTTGTATTGGGCTTTTCTGAAAAAGGCTAAAGTGTAGATGGAAACATATTTGCAGAATAAATCCTGATGTAGCAAAGGCTCCGTCCGCTGGCGCCTTACCAGAGGCACGGCGCTCAGAAAGTCCAAACCTCTGAGCAGGTCTGACGCCATTTCTCTGAGGTCCATGCTAGTTTTCAATTTTTGCTTCTGGTTTATTATTCATGCGAAGCGTTAATGTCTGATGAAATTACGATTCTGATTTTTTTTTTCCTAAATCACTGTCAGATGTTGTTGCTGTGAAAATCCTCAATAAAACTGAGAAATGTTGTTGGATTTGTAATTAGTCACTTTTCTGGGGAAAAGAAATTGCTAGAGTGGTTGGAAAAGTTTCTAAATGTAGCAACAAAGATGCTAAGTTGTCACCATGCTCTGCCAGTCTCTGCTGATCTTCTGACCTTATGACCTTTATGAAGGCCAATCAGCAACATGGAAAATGAATGATGCTCTGGGATTGGCTGCTTTGCAAATGGTCAAGCATGTCAAGTAGCGTTATGCTAACGCATTTCAGCTTCCTTTCTAATATTTTAGATCTGCTCTGCAAAAAGAATTATTGAATACTGAACAGCTGATTGATTGATTGATTGATTGATTGATTGATTGATTGATTGATTGATTGATTGATTGATTGATGTCATGCTCCATGATGGAGTAAATCTGACTTCCTGCAACACTCTTATATTTCAACAGAAACTAAAACCATGTTTGCAGGTTTTATCTTCCTCTGTTTTAATGCAAACGGTTGAAGATGTTCTGACATCTTTGTCTCAATGAGCTCATCAGTGCAGACGCCCCCCTGCTGTAAAAAGTTGAACCAGACCTGAAAAGTGGGCTGAGGCTGAAGTGAGTGTTTGTGTTGTGCTGGACAGATGTGGCTCAGAAACGTTGAAACAAACGCTCCGCCCTCCAGTCGCCATGATTACTGTGCGGCGTTGTGTCGTGTAAGCAGCTTTGATCTCTTTGGGTTTTTATCTTGTAGTGCAGTAAGGATTTGTGTTGATTAAAATGACTTGAAGTAATCTTCAGCGTTGCAGCGTTTCTGTGCTTCCAGAATGTGCTGCTGCCGCTGAATGTGAGTCAGTAACGCAGCGCCGCAGATCGTATCACAGCTGCTACGTTAGTCCGGGAAAATCACGTCGTCTATTTCGGGCTCGCTTTTTTTACACAGCTCCATAACGAGTGCGTGTGTGTGTGTGTGTGTGCGTGTGTGTGAGCAGCGGTGAACTGGAGATTGGTTTGTTTTGTGTTTCTGCTAAATGGAGCATCAAATGAGGAGAAGCAGGCTGCTTCTGCGTCTGCAGCTCATCCTCAGTCAGATTTAAACTTCCTCCAATATTTCCCTGAATTCCTCCTCCGTCATCGATTCGATCGGCTTCAGAACGAAGTGAGAACTGCTGCTATGTTGCAGGACTGACGTGCTTTCAGAAAGCTTAAGAAGACCTGACGAGGTTTGAAGCACTCACAGCTGCACAGCCTGCAGCTAGTTAGCCATGCATGGATCATATTTTACATAAACATGAAGCTAACGTCACGGCGAGCGCTGATTCTCTGCAGCCTCAGTTTCAGCTTTAAAATGCAGTTCAGATTCATGGTCCCATGATGTCAGTATAAAGAAATAGGAACAGGGAAAAAAGTGTTAGAGTTTTTGTGAAGATGTAATTATAGATACAGAGTATGAAGATGCTTTCATTTCTGGTCCTGAAGTCTGAACATACTAACAGGGATGTTCTGTCTTTTCCTGGGGCCGTGTTTCACATGCAGTCTCATTCTTTTATTATGAGAAATTTAATGTGATTTTTTCAACCTCCAACCAGAGTAGTTTGCTCATCTAATTCACAAAGAGCTCACAAATTTAGCAAAGTTCCTCAAAGCAAACAGGATCTCTGTGTTAACAAAGTTTTCACACATTTAAATGAATTATAATGAATTAATTTAGAGGAAATCAGTGCCAGTCAGAAAACATCTGATTCTGATGCGTTTTCCCTGATGGTCTGGCAGACGAGGTTTGATTTTATACAAAAACTCCAACATCTGGTCCACCTCCAGCTGCTGTGGCTCTGTTTCTCTCAAACCAACCAAACCCTTTGAGCAACCTGAACACAACACAAAAACCTGAAGACACTGAGAGCAACAGACTGAGGGTCAGAGGTCAATTCAAACCTTCACAAACGGACTGGACTTTCAAGGCAAACGGTTTGGAGTTGGCATAAATGGGACTGAACAGAGCTGAGTCCAGAATGACCGGCGCCGTTTGTGACAAACGAAGCTGGTTTAGACAGAGGGACACATCCGTTCCTTCAGATGAACCTCAAAGCTGCTGATTTCACCCAGGATTCACATCATCCCCACTGAAAGTTCTCCAGTTTGTGAACAGATCGGGGCAGGTTGGATCGTTTTACTGTTCCATAGTAAAGCAGAACATGGAGAGTTTTATGGATCAAACCTTCTGAAAGTTAAATGTTCCAGGTCTGGTTCCTCAGGCCTGTGCAGCTTCTGCTCTGCAGTTCCTCTGTGCGTCTCAGTGGAACGGTTTGCTCCGACATCGTAAATATTCTGAAGACAGTTTAAATCAGAGTAAAGGGGTCCAGCAGTAAAGCAGCTCTTCCTGCTGTAAATAAACTGTACGTTTGCTCTTCACTCCCCTGCTGCGACACTGAAATGCTGAAAAGCACAAACAGAAGCTGAAAGCTGAGCTGCTGCAGCTCCGGGCCGAGCCAACGTGAAAGTGGGCGCTGTCCCGCTCCGTGGAGGTCAGGGCGATGCGGAGATGTCGTTTCTGCTCCACCATGTCAGACCCGATGAGCGTCATGCTCTTCCAGTCCGGCAGCAGGCGAGCAGCGGAGTCAGATCTCTGACAGGTGAACGCTGCTCCTCACGTGTTCGCCACATGTGCCGCTCTTCTGACTGGAACAGTCTGAAAGTCGACAGATTTGAACTGATTTCTGCTCCATCGCCTCACAAACACAAAGACAAATTCAGAAATGATTGTTTATGTGAGCAGAGTTTAAAGTTCAACAGAGAAATGTGATGTCCTGAGATGTAGCAGCTCCTGTTCTGCAGCCCAATGCATGCCTGATGCAGGGCTGAGCGTCAGCGCTGCTTTTCTTCAGAGCCTTAATGCAGCAGGCGGACCGGTGAACCTCGTGTGATTAAACTCTGCTCGTCGTCGTTCCCATCAGCCGGGTTTCTGCAGAACCGGCTTCACAGCTTTAGACTCTGAGTCAGCGACTGCTGAGGGTCATGATGGACAGGTGAAACATTCTCAGGCCTTAACATTTAAAGGGATCTTTGCAGCATGAGAAGGACTGGAGGTGTTGAAGCCAAAAGGTCAGACGGCTGGTTTGTCTTTTCAGACAGTCTTTAGTCAGAGCTGAAGTTGTTTCTGTTTAATGCCACTTAGGTTTATCAAAATGATTTATTCCTGATAAATTCTGGAATAACATGAACTTTTCCAAGTATTTCAGAAGTTGTCAATATTTAAAAATGCAGACAGAGGCAGAAAGTTCAAACAGACAAAACAGTTCAGCCTTCCTGTTATCCACTGAGTCTCGCTCTCTCATTGAGCCTGAATGAAAGGGAGCTTCTCTTTAAATAGCCTCCTGCCGCTGCATTAGAATATATGCAATTCTGAAAATATTGGTGACTTTGCCACATTAATACATTACACTGACCCTTCAACAAGAAACCTGTAAGAAATTTGATTTTATTAGTTTCTTTGGAAACGTTTGAATCTCCTTCCTGTAAAACTTCCTGTAAACATTGCTTCAGTAAACATCAAAACTCTGAGGTTAAGAAATATTGGTGATAAATGTGTCACTATAGTGACTAAACAGCAGATTAAATATTGATTCTTTATCTTAAATGCTGATATGTTTGTGTGAATGCTGCAGACAGCAGCTGGTCTGCTTCAACCTGAACACATGAAATGTTTGCAGAATGCATCCTCTGGTCTTTAAAATGCACTAATGTGCACTGAAGTCCCGCTAGCGGGACAGAACATGCATGGATCTGCTCCCTGCACATGCGTGCAGCTTCAGCTGCGTGTTTCTGTGAGTGTGTTTGCTCTGGAGGTAGATGGAGTGGAGCACTTACTGGCTTATATAACGCACAACTTTGGCCAAGAGAGGGAAGTGTGACCTGGGTACCATGCAGACCCATGCCTCCAGGTGTGTGTGTGTGTGTGTGTGTGTGTGTGTGTGTGTGTGTTCTCCAGCATCTCCCTGAGGACTCCCTGCACACCCCTGACTGTCAGTTGTGCAGTGAAGTAGCACAAGCTGCCCTCACAGGGAGGCTTTCCTCTTAGCCGACTGCATCTCTGAAGTCTGAAACGTCAGAACACGACGTTTCCGTTCAAACTTTACATCCTGATGTTTCTGCTGAAGTTTAAGGTTTTCATAACAAGGTCTGGTTGTAATTCACAAATAAGAAGAACGTCTCAGTACTTCTGTTTATCCATGTAGAGCCAAAGCTGATCCTTCCTCTGTTGTATTCTGAGTTTATTCACATTGCAGTAAAACTTTCTGGCTCAAATGTGTCAAATTCGGCCTCTAGATTCCAGAGGGACACATTCATACACCTTAATATTATTTTTATAGGTCAAATTAAGGCAGTTTTTATGTTTGCCGTTAAATTTAATCAAATTCCCACAAAATCAACAGATCCCACCTTTTTTTGTCCTCATTCATAATTTTAAGTTCATTGCAAATTTTCTACATCGGTCAGAAACATCGGGTTTAATTGACTGCTAACTCCCACCTGCAGGTGGCAGTGTTTCATACTCAGCCTTAGTTCATGATAGAGTAACGAAGGTCACATTTACCATCATACATAAGCATAAATACTTCTAAGTTAGCGTCACAAAACCAGTGATTTTTATTGCAAAAAATACTCAGAAATAATCCAGAAATTCTGCTGGGACTGATCAATGTGAAAATATGTTCAATATTATTCATTTTAAGAAGAACTTATTGAATGCACAGCTATTTATTAATATTTTAGCTGTTTTAAGAGGGTTTATGTATACTTTATGCATTCTGTCCTTTAGTAACATTTTTGATCTTGATGAAACCTAAATGAAAGTGAGTTTTATCTTCCTGCGCAGCTCCACAGATCTCTGGACTTACCTGGTTATTCACGGTTCTTTCTGCCTCTGATCTGTTCCTGTAAACCTGAGCTGCACCGATTGTCTCCGTCTCTGTGTTTTAAATGACCAAACAGTTTGTAAATCATGATTATCTGACTTTGAACAGAATAAGAGTGAAACTAACAGAGGAGTTTTAATCAGCTCCTCCAGGATTCCTGAATCGTTTTCATGAGTTTGTTTTTGTAATCAGGATCACTGATTTTGTGGTGCCGTTTTTGTTTCCCTGATTTAACTCGTTAAATAATCTACATACAGAAGAAGAAAGATGAGAAAAAGAAACAATCAGACGAGACAGAAACATTTAGATTTTTGAACAAGAAATATCTTTATTTTTGCTGCATGTAGATCACAGATGATAACTTGACATGAAGTAACGCTGAGGCAGTGGTGGAGTAGAATAAGAAACACTGCCACCTGCTGTTTGGAGTCAGTATCACTTAAACCCAACATTTTTTTTTGTAGAAAATTAGCGACAAACACAAATTATGCATTTGCACAAAATATGTAGGGATTAATTGATATTATGTGAATTTCTGTAATCACATAAAAACTGGAGGGATTGATTAAACCCAAAGTTCCACTGGAGATGCACCAATCGATCAATCGATTGGCTGATTCTTACATGTGAAACCGATCTGATCTGAACCAGATCTGAGTCGCTCCACTCTTACCAACTTTATGGAAAGTTTGTCTCTCCAGTCATTTAGATGGTCTAGTAACTAGTTTTATTTGTTGTCTGCATGTTTTATCAGATGTTTTAGCCTCAGTAAAACCAAAAGGTCGACTTTAGTTGATGTTTTTATCTTTTCTAAAATTAATCTAGCAGCAAAAAACATAAAGTCTGAAGTTAGTTTATAAAAAAGGATTTTGTGACATATTAGTGTCTACAGCAAACTTGGATGCATTTTTGGACAGAGTGAGGATTTAAATCCAACAAAAATATAATTTTAAGTTGCTCCAAATAAAAAAATTCATAGTTTACCCCCAGAAACCAAAAGGTTAATCTGTTTTAACTCAACATTTCTTCACTGTTCCAGCAGAAACACAAATATGTGACGTTTTTCTGATTCCTGAGTTTTATTCAGATCCACAGGAAATCCTGTTGCAGCTATAATTTTGCTTATTTACCTCAAACCAAAAGCAGGACTAACAGGTTGATTTATTTTTTGTGGTTCTTGTGTTTTGCATATTAATTCACATGCAGACTGTCTGATTTATCTCTTCATGGTTTTGTCCAGTGTTTAATATTTGAGTGTGATTTCTAATGAAGAGGCGTCTGGTGGCTCAGCTCCTTCCTGCTTCGGCTGCAGGTTGTTTGCTGCTGCTGGGATTACGGCCGCTGACCTTGACCCGGCGCCGTCCGGCTGGGCGCCAGTTTGCAGTCTGTCCACCGGGTCAGAGCCCAAATCTGTTGCTCTGTTCAGCAACACAAGTGGAGCTGGTCTGAGTAAACCTACATTAAAACCAGCTTCTTTTATTGCCCCCTCATTGTTAGTTATTCATATTTAGAGCCATGATGCTGAATTCTGGATAAAAGCAGCAGATGATGCGTTTTTGGTGCAGGTTTCTGGTTCTTTCTGATCCTGCAGCTCCACTGAAGAAGCTGTTTGCATTCATGAATTCATCAGCGCCAGACAATCAGCTGATGCTGTTAAAGTCAAACTGGCATGACTAATGAGGCGGCTAATTAACCAGTCAGCTTGGACCATGCATGTGCATTTTAATCACGCCTGTCTCAGACCTTCGTCTTGTTTTACAAGCGACTCGTTTCATCTTCAGCTGTTTTACATCCTGATGTTTGGCTCTTCACTTCATCAGGCAAAACACTTCTATCAGTTTTTAGTTGGACCGTTTGTTGGGATGTTTGAGTTTATTTAATAAAACCAATAAAACATTTTCACATAAAGAGCAGAGTGTGTTTTTATTTACAGGCAGGATGGTTGGATTGATGTTCAGTTTTACCTTCATAAAGTTTGATTTGGAGCAGAACTTTCTGCAGCTTCCCGTCTCCACCAGAGGAAAACTAAAATAAATTCAGATCTGAGCGTCTCAGGATGAGCAGAAGACCTCGGATGTTTTAGTTTTTTACCAAACTCTAGTTCACTAATCTGGCTGTTTTCTATCAAAATTACTTCTGAAAACAGAAACTTTCAAATGCATAAAATATTTTTTATAAAAGTAGTGAAATGTTAAGCATTTTTCATTCCTCAAATTCTGTTTAGCAATATTTTAAATGATAATAATAGTAATCTAGAGATCAAACATGAAGCTCTCAACTCTAGTTTGGCCCAACACTTTTAAAGAATTAAACCTTAAATAACGTCACGTCTTATTTTTCCTTTCAGTCAACTGAACTTTGTAAAACCTCTGAGCTGCTGGTGAAAATATAAAATAATTGATTCATCTGTTGCCTTCGATGTTTCTAGACAAACAAACCGATTCTTTGTCTCCACATAGTCGTGTCATGACCTTTGACCTTTACGCTGCTGCCTGAGCTCTTGGCTCATTTCTGAGAATGTTGGCAGAATGTACTGATCACCTGAATCCTGTTAAAATGGACCTAAAGGCTTCAGACTTTCATCAGCTTTGACCTTTGACCTGTAGAGACGGAGACGTTGGGCTGAATGTTTTCCTCTGGGGAATAATAACCTTCCTCTCTACATAACGATGAACCTCAGCTGGATTTGACCTTTGACCCTTCCCAGGCTGACGGTGGCAGCAGTCGCTGCTCTGAGGTCGCTGCTGAGGCATTCCTGGTATTTTTGTGTCGACAGGTTCCTGCTGTGATGGGAGTGATGATGTCAGGGCGGATGGATCATTTTGGTTTAGATTTTAGTGAGTAAATAGTGAAACGTTTAGTGTCGTATTTTTGTTTCTCGCGTCTTTAAGTCGAGTTGATCAGGAGATTTTCAGCTTTTCTTTGAGCTTCTGCTGCAGACAGTTTGTCCTTCAGCTCTGACAGGTTGTATGATGTCATCATGTTTCCGTCTCGGTGGGCGTGATGTCACAGTTTCTGAGTTCAGAGGTCGTCCGTCATCAGCTGTTTAATCGACCTCCTCCTCCAGCAGAAAGCTCGGCTCGGCTCCACCAGCAGGCTGAGCGCCACCTTCCCCACTAACCCACACTGAAGTCACATGGTTCTTAAAAATACCACCGTACCAGCGTTGTTTTCCATAAATAATTTATTTATAGGCACAAAGAGCGGCGGCGGCCCGCGGCGCGCAGAGCTGCAACCTCCGCGCAGGTCGCTGGGAAAACACGGCAGTGGAACCAGAGCTCTGGATCCGGGTCGACCCGATTCCCAGCAGCTCATTGTTAAAACCTCTGTGTCCAATTAACTCCCACTTAATGGTCCCCCCACCCCCAAAAACAGGGATGACAGGCCCAGCACCGCTCCCTCCTCCAGTGGCAGCACACGGCAACTGTCGCCTAGCAACCGGGAGGATGGTGGGTCTCCGTGTGTACACAGTGACAGTGTGAGATGTAGTTTAGTGGAGGACTCTGGGTTGGAGTTCAGACAATATTCACCCCCAAACCGTCCTCTGGTTACACAAACACAAACTTTATGACGTTTATTCAGATTTTAGGACTGAAAATGCAAAGTGGTGCAGAAATATGAACCAGAAGGAAAACGATGCATTGTTTATTCATATTCAGCGTCAGGGAGACCAGCAGCAGGTCGATGTGGGGAAGTTCTAGCAGAGTTAGCTCCTTAACATGTGGAGGAGCTGCAGGTTGAACCGCTCAGGTGGGACAAACAGCCACAGATCTGATCTGCATGGAAGGATGGGGAAAAGAAATCCTTAAAAAGTCCTGTTTGAAAACACACAGTGGGCCTGATCTTCTGACGGTCTGCACGTACAAAAGCAGGTGCAAACTCGATAGCACGTACAAACCTGATCTATAAACGATACATAAACAGGACTGCATGGTCATGCTGCCATGATGATGGCAGCATGACCATGACGGTGATGCTGATTATATTTATCTGCAGAATGTTCCACAGATTATTCAGGCATAACGAAACTATCCAATTAAACCAAAAAGAAAAGCACCACGACTAAACCTAAATATTGTACCACATTATTTAACAAACAAAACTGAAGGTGCAAAACATGGTGGTGGCAGCATCATGCAGTGGGTTACAGGGAAACTGCAGAAAGTCTGAGACTGTGTGAAGGTTCAGCTTCCAGCAGGACAACCAGCCAGAGATGCTAGTCAGATTCATCAGTTAGAATGGCCTAGTCAAAGTCCAGACCTAAACCCAGCTGAGAATCTGTTTGCTTTCATGTTGAAAACCTTCAGATCATGAAGGCGACACGCAGACCTCAGCAGATATGAGAAATCTGTGGTTCCTGGACATAAAACGGAAATAATTTGTTTAAATTTATTCTGTATTTCATATTATTTTATT
>NW_006800211.1:344523-352383 GCF_000485575.1 Poecilia formosa | reverse complement strand
GTGTGTGTGTGTGTGTGTCTGTGTGTGTGTGTGTGTGTGTGTTCCTGCTCTGTTGATTAAAGCGTTTATTTTTACAGGGTTTCGTCTCTTTTGCTGTTTTTCTCAGCCTCGCTGTAAATCTCACGTGATTGATCCGTATGTGTGTTTAATGGCTGCCCTCACACACAGTCACTACGGAAACACATCCATGCCACTAATTGACTGCATGAAACTGATAACAGACACATTGATCGGTCTCCAGGGGAGACTTCAGCTTCTCTTTTATTTCAATTATTTTCACTCAAAGCAAATATTTCAAGCATCTTAAACCACAAAATGTATTTATTATATTTTGTCTTTGAACAGACTAGATTCTTTGAAAACTGATCAACAAATAATAGAGAAGTTATTGATCCTCTGAAGATAAACGATAAAAACTGCATCTGCCTGGTGAAACACGTTTCTGTTCCTTATAGCGATCCGTCAGAGTGTGTGTTTCTGTGTGTCCATCCTTCAGCATCATTGCATAATACAGTGAAACACAGAGGATTAATTAAAGCATGAGGTGAGGTGAAGATGGTCACCTGAACGGTTTCCTCTAATGTCTGAACCTGGCCGTCGTTTCTCCAGCGTTCCTCTCCGGGTCGGTTTTCCCGTCTTCACTTCCTTGTCTGGAAGAGCAGAGGACAGGAGCAGAGTAACGTCCGGCAGAGCTCAGATTCACTCAGTCCAGCTCTAATTCGACCAAACGCATCCAGGAGGCCAGGCCTGCTCAGTTTTGGTTCCTGTTCAGTTTTGGTTCCTGTTGAGTTTTGGTTCCTGCTCAGTTTTGGTTCCTGCTCAGTTTTGGTTCCTGCTCAGTTTTGGTTCCTGCTCAGACGTCAGCGCTGCTCCAACCTCCCTGATGAAGATGAGCAGAAGTACATTCCACCTTCATCGTATTTGCATTTCTATGGCCAGTTTTATTAGAAGCTTTTAGATCAAGGACGTCTTTGTGCTGAAGAATCTCCTTTTAACGACTGAACTAATTAAAGTTTCCTCAGTGAGGAGTGGAAGGTGGAAACAGCAGCTGAGTTTCCTCATCAGTGAAGCTGAAGTCTGATAAGAAGCTCGGAGCGATGAGAAGCCGGGCATGATGGGAAACTGCAGCAGGCGCTGCCAGGCTGCTGCTGTGGCCTGTTAGCGTCGGTTAGCGCAGCTTCTGCTGCTTTACAGCCAGAAAACAGAGAAAGCAGCTCCGGTTCAGTCTGAACGTTTAGGTTTGTAAAACTAGACGATCAGTGTTTTCCAGATTCATTAGAAAACTGCAAACTGAAAGATGAAATTAGACTTTTTGTAATTGTTCTGTCATGAAGTTACTCCAAATATTTCTGTACTAAGATCCTCCATGTTTTGGCTGTTACTAGAATAAGGTTGTAATATTGGAAGAATTAAGTAGTAATTAATCAAAACACATGTATGAAAATAATTAAATTGAGAAATGTGAACTTATACATTGATTTTTATTTTACAGTTAGAATATTTCATCTTTGAAATGAACTGAAACCAACTATTGATTATTCAAGTCCAAAACTTTTAATCAAGTTTTTTTCTGACTTTTTTCTGGCTCTCTCTCTTTGTCCGGCATCAATACTCGTACTAGTTGTGTTTGTGAATAAAGGACTTAAAATAGTTTGGGATCATCGTAAAACCTTCCCAGACTGACTGACAGTAACGTCTGTTTCTCTGAGGTGGAACTCCTCCTGTCATCCAGGTTTTCTCTGAGCTCTGTCCTGTCCGCGCCTGCAGCGCCGTCTGACCCGTTTTGTCTCGGCAGGTGAACCAGGAGAACGTGGTGAAGGTGGGCCACAGGCAGGTGGTCAACATGATCCGCCAGGGAGGAAACCGGCTTCTGATCAAAGTGGTGACAGTGAGCCGGAACCTGGACCCAGAAGACACGGCGCGCAAAAAAGGTAGGAACCCACTTCATCACCCAGGAAACAGCCATGTGACTGCTGGTGCTAACAGTTTTAAAGAGAAATAGCCTGAAGTTTAATCGCCTTAGACTTCTTTTTGTTAATCTGATTTCTTCCCTAAATGGATCAGAGTAAAATAAGAAAATGAAACTGAGCAGCTGAAGCATCTGATTTTAAGGTGACGATACTAAAAAACTTCAGTAACTGAAATACATGAACTTTTCCACATTTTACCACAAACTTAACAGTTTGACCAGGACTTTATGTTGCAGTGGTAAATTTTAAAGTTCGTCTGCATTCAGCCGACGTGTCGACAGTTTGGAAACCAACTTATTTCACTCCGTCTTCGGCTGAAACGATTAATCATGATGGATCGATTATTGGAATAATTGACAACTAATCTAATAATGAATGAATTGTTAACTGAAGAATACAGACTTGAATCTGTTGAAAGAGCAACAAACTCAGAGCAGTAAGAAAAAAAACTGTACAAAGAAACAAGCATTTTGCATTTAAGATTTAAAAACATCTTTGTCTGTAAATAGTTTTTTCAGGTCTCCAGTTTAACTTCTCCTGGCTCAGATTCTGTACATAAATGTCCTAAGCACCTTTTTCTTTCCAATTATGAATCAGTTGATTAAATAATAATCAGCATGTCAGTCCGACGCTGTGCTGATGTTCAGCCTGCAGAAAGGTTTGAACTTTTCAGCTGCAGATTTGCTACTAATGATCAAATAATCACTAAAGGAATGATGTTACTGCATTTTAGGCCATAAAATCTTATTTAAAATTGAGTTAAATTATGTGTTTATCTGCATCTTTTAATGCATTCTTAATGTATAAAAGAGATTTAACTGATTAGTTAAAAGTCTGCAACGTGATGAAGACATGAAGAGTGATAATTTTTTTCATGGAGTTAATCATCAGATTATTAGCTCCATCCGTCTTCTCATGAAATCTGCATCTGCTTCTCTGTCTGCTAAAGAAAAGCATCCGCAGCATGATGCTGCCACCACCGTGTGAGCAGTGTCCACCGCTTTAAAGGTTTCTGTTTCGGTCTCCTCTGCCTCTTCCTCAGCTCCTCCGCCGCCGAAGCGAGCCCCCACCACCGCCCTGTCCATGCGCTCCAAGTCCATGACGTCAGAGCTGGAGGAACTCGGTAAGAGCTTCACGGTTTTCTGTTTGATGCTGGAAACGTGAGGGAGTGTGTCTAACAGCACCTCTGTCCTTCCTCTGCTCCTCTTCCTCATTGGTTGACCTCTGTAGTGGATAAAGGTAAGCAGTCAGCACCTGCAGCTTCCTGCCTTGCAGCGCTGAATGAGGCTTTGCTGTGGTTTTGACTTGATGAAAGAAGGAAAATGCTCGTTCCTCCCTCCTCATCTCCTGCCCGCCGTTCCCATCATGCATGGCGGTTTGACCTCTGCGCCTGTAAAGCTTGATATCAGTGTGCTGCTGCAGCTGTTCCTGTTGTATCTCTGTGTGGTGAGGAGAAGCGCTGAGTCGGCAGACAGTCAGCGGATCGGAGACCAGAGGACGGACGGGTCGGAGCTGAGGGCCGAGTCAGGGAGGGAAGGGTTAAACTCAGATGGTTTCATGTTGGTTTTACACATTTTACAGGTTTTCTGGTCTGAAACTTTCAGCTGATGAGAGATGCTCTGGTCTATATTTATATTTTCATATTTCTGTTTCCTGCCATCAACAGATGGAGGCGATGAAGATGAACCGTTTATTTTGCACAGTTATAGGAGCTAATGATCAGATATGCTGGATTACACACATGCACTGCAAAAGCAAAATTTTAACAAATAATTTAGTCTAGTTTCTGGTGCAAATGTCTCAAAACGCTTAAGATAAAACTAATTTACAAATAACTTTTCAGAAAGACACTGATATAAAATGACTGGTTCTCTTATAACAGAGGTTCCCAAACTGTGGGGTGCGCCCCCTAGGGGGGATGAATGGGAAAGAAAAAACAAACAACGATGAACGCTGTGTGTGCTCCCTGTTATACTCTTACATCCCCCCCCGACACACATAACATAACAGGAAGACCCCCCCCTGCCCCCGCTCCTATGTCCTGCTGAAAAGTTATTTGTGAAATTCATACTTGGTAGGATTTCATGTTTTTTGCAGTTTCATGTTTGACCGACCCGAAGGAACAGGTGGGTCGACTGGTGGCGATTAATTACTAAAATAGTCATGAACTTCAGACTGAAGAACAAAAGGGGGGGGTATGTAAACTTGTGGTTTCTGCTGAAGGAATTCTGGGAGCCAGGAAGGTTTTAAATTAGCAGTGGATCAGATGTGATCTCTGGTTTTCTGAACATAAACTCTGAGATCCTGCAGGAGGAAATCTGGATGAACGCAACATGAAATTGTTTGAATTTGTTTCCTGCTCTGAAGATTTGTTTTTCTTCACCTCTTAAGCCACATTAAGGAAGAAGAAAGGTGGTAAGTTTCCTTTAGGCATGTTTGCTCTGGTTTTCTGTCCATCCTCCCGCCTGACCTCCACGTCAACAACTAAGAGTTTTTTTCTTATTTTGGTGTTTTCTTTAATTTGACTCACTCAGAGTGAAACCATGCAGTGTGTTTTTTTGTCAACCTGCATGATTTACAAGCTGTCTGTGATTACAGCTGCTCTGAACGTCACAGTGGTTCAGATGTTGCATGATTAACTGGTAATGATGTCAAACTGAAACGTGTTGCTTGCTGAAAACCCCAGATGATGGAGTGTTTCTCCTCATGACTCAGAAACAACCTGCAGGAGTCGGTGTGTGTTTGTGTGTGTTTGTGCAGGAGTCGGTGTGTGTTTGTGTGTGTTTGTGTGTGTTTGTGCAGGAGTCAGTGTGTGTTTGTGTGTGTTTGTGTGTGTTTGTGCAGGAGTCGGTGTGTGTTTGTGTGTGTTTGTGCAGGAGTCGGTGTGTGTTTGCGTGTGTTTGTGCTGGAGTGTGTGTGTCTGTGTGTGTTTGTGTGTGTTTATGTGTGTTTGTGCAGGAGTCAGTGTGTGTTTGTGCAGGAGTCAGTGTGTGTTTGTGCAGGAGTCAGTGTGTGTTTGTTCAGGAATCGGTGTGTGTTTGTGTGTGTTTGTGCAGGAATCGGTGTGTGTTAGTGGAGGAGTCTGTGTGTGTTAGTGTGTTTGTTCAGGAATCGGTGTGTGTTAGTGGAGGAGTCTGTGTGTGTTAGTGTGTTTGTTCAGGAATCGGTGTGTGTTAGTGGAGGAGTCTGTGTGTGTTAGTGTGTTTGTGCAGGAATCGGTGTGTGTTAGTGGAGGAGTCTGTGTGTGTTAGTGTGTTTGTTCAGGAATCGGTGTGTGTTAGTGGAGGAGTCTGTGTGTGTTAGTGTGTTTGTTCAGGAATCGGTGTGTGTTAGTGGAGGAGTCTGTGTGTGTTAGTGTGTTTGTTCAGGAATCGGTGTGTGTTTGTGCAGGAAACGGTGTGTGTTTGTGCATGTTTGTTTTCCATTTTCCGTGTTTTCCTGTCTTTTTGTGTGTTTTTCTTCCAGGAAATGTTTCACTCACAGATTGGTTTCCAGGGCAACTGTGCTGCATGTGGTCCAACTGGGAGACAGTTGAGACAGAGATGAAATGTGTATCTTTTTGCTGTTCTGTGTCGGTGCTGCTGTCATTGATGGCCCTTTCCTCTGCTCTGTGTAGATGCGCAGAAGAAGAGGATTGTTTTCCAAGTGACTCTAAGTAATCACTCCCTTAATGCATGGAAGCTTCCTCCATCCTGCGCAGGCAGAGATCAGGGTTAGCATGGTCTGTCGCTGGATAAAGCTTTCCAACCCTACTGTATTTCACATGTCGATTTTACAACGCAGTAAATTCATATCTGGTCCTCATCAGGTCTTAAAACGAGGAAAATGAAGTAATTCATAATCGCTCAGATTTATTACACAGTGACATAATGAAAAACCTTCTAAACAGGAAACAATTATTTTTGTCTCTGTATGTGAAGCAGCTTCTCATTTCCACAGATTTTAAGCCTGAGTATATTTGAAATGGTATTGCACCAGTTTTTCGTTTTTGTGCTTCTGATATTGAGTCGGCTAAAGTAAAGTTACTTTTGAAGTTCTGCAAGGCTGCGTTCCTGGTCCTCCTCTGTTCAGTTTATATGCCCTCATCTGTCCTTAGATAAAAACACAAATCACTTTGCTTCTAAGGAGAGCCGCCAAAACCTGTTAAAAACTTACCAAAGCTTACAGACTTTCATCAACTTTGACCTTTGACCTGCTGAGATGGAGCTCTGGGGTTTCTGGTTGTTTCTGATGTTGGACTGAATCTGCTTCACTCCTAGGAAGACTGAGAAGTTTTCCTCTTGGGAAAAACCTTCCTCCCTGCAGACTAATCTAACAGACCAATGATAGTTTAGAGATGACCTTTGACCCCTCCCAGGTTGCTGAGCAGCAGTTGCTTCTCTGTGATCATTGCTCAGCTGTTGCAGGTTGAAGCTGAAGTAAACTCAGTAGTAAACTGATTCCTTTTTCTGATGTAAATTGTCTCCTGTTAATTGCGTTAGAAGCCACCGGGGTGTACTTAGTTTCCGTCACAGCCTCTCCGCTGTCGTTTAATTTGTAGTGATTCTGTCACGCTTGTTGCTTATGTGAGATGGTATTCGGCTCTTTGTAAGACCTGCTGAGGACCGGATGATCCCCTCAAATCAAATCCCATAGAAATAAGATTCAGTTCTTGGTTTTTTCTGGGACTTAGTTCTTCCAGCAGCAGAACGATTTAGGAGGAGTTTACGTGATGACATCATCATCACAGACTAGTGGGGAGGTTCAGTTCTGACAAATTTGTCGTTGACGCCCTTCCTGCGTTGCAAGCCTCAGAATATTACCAATAACGGCAAACTTGCCAGACAAACATGCATTGCTCGTTTCGGTCTCTGAGGGAGCGTCCCTGAGACCTGGATGATGCTTCTGAGCCGGCTGTTTGGAAAAGCTTGCACGGCTTCCACGGCTGAGCATATGATCTCATCAAAGTCCTCATACCCACCCCCCCTCCAGAAGAATTACCACTCAGCATTTACTCCAGTTTCATCTGCAGTCTTGGTGTGACAGCTCAGAGAGAGGGGCGCTGTGAATGACTGGCTTGTGTTTGGGCCGTAAGCTCCGTCCGTGGCTGCGGGTCCGGAGTCGTTCTGACTGCGTGTCGGTTCCGTTTGCAGATAAAGTGGAAGAGATGACGCACGCCCAGAAGAGCTCACCTGTGGACACGAAGATCGCCACCATCAAACCTCGGCCCTCCAGTCGCTGCTTGGTCACTCCCACCGACATGAATGTAAGCACTTCAACTCATTTATGGAGCAACAAACGTGAAAACATGTTGGACTTCAGTCATACAAGGATGAGTGTCATAGGAGTAACTCAGGGTTTTACAGCCCTGAACATGAATTATTGAAACCAGCCTCCATGTTTTTAATGATGTAGAAAAGTAAAAATCCCAGAACATCCCAGTTCGGTTCTTTTTCTGGGTATCCTCTTTCCAGTCAGCCAGACTTTAACTTTTATTTGAGATTCAGAAGCTTTTTGACTCATTTTCAGATCTGTTCTTGTACCAAACCACTGAAACATTTTAAATTTGACAGATTGAAAAGTGGATTAAGAAGAACAAAGCAAACTCTCCCCAGAAGATGAACGGTATCTAAAAATGACATTTTAACAAATTTGAATTTTAAAAAAAATCATCAACCAAAGATTTTATCCAGCAGGTCATTGGGATCATTCAAGTTTTGCTACTTTTGCTGTTTTTCATGGATTAAATGAAAGAAATAGGGATTTACTTTTTCTTCTGTCACCTGCTGTTGATTACAATGAAATAAAATTTATTTTTCTAGTGATGCTTTATATCAACTCGGCGCTGATTCGTCCTTTGAGTTTAGGATGAACTGATCAGAGATTTGAACTGATCAGAGATTTGTGGCCA
>NW_006800211.1:323780-344037 GCF_000485575.1 Poecilia formosa | reverse complement strand
ACCATAAACATTAGTTCCTCTAACTCTAAAGCACTAACCATAAACATTAGTTCCTCTAACTCTAAAGCACTAACCATAAACATTAGTTCCTCTAACTCTAAAGCACTAACCATAAAAATTAGTTCCTCTAACTCTATAGCTTTAATCATAAACATTGGGTCTTCTAATGCTAAAACACTAACCATAAACATTAGTTCCTCTAACTCTAAAACACTAACCATAAACATTAGTTCCTCTAACTCTAAAGCACTAACCATAAACATTAGTTCTTCTAACACAAAAGCACTACACCAGCACAGTAGTTAGCAGAAGTTGATGCTAAAGCGCCAATTTGAATTCAGATTCAGCGCTTCTGGTTGCTTTTAAAGAAAACATAAATAAATGAGGATAAATCCCTGGACTAGATTCTGCTAACGCCGCTTCTTAGAGGGCTGCAGAAAAGTGTGTGTCTGTTTGTATCATAAACAACATTGTGATTTTCAGTCCATGTATCACGACCGCCAGGGAGTAGCAGTGGTGCCGCCCACTGTGCCGGGAGCCTACCTGGGGATCCCAGAGAAGGGCACCATGAGGAAGCAGAAGTCTATAGGTAGGAACCGTGTGGAGTTGGTGTGTGGGGGCGTCGGCTCGCCTGCATGTCCTTTAGCTTTCAGCTGGTCAGACTTTCCATCAGGGCTCAGAGGAACGACTCTGTGTGCCGCAGCAACTTTACAGCTAATTATAGATCAATTAAAATGATCCGGTCAGCAAAGCGCGCTTTCAGGCGGGAACACTGGCGGTCATTAGGCGTTTGCTGAAACAGCCAGAGGAACGTCTGATTTGAAATGTTATTACAGCAAAGAAACATGACTATGCACAGAGCAAATGTGTAGTTTGAAACTGATTAAATCAGATAATCTGATTGGATTAGCTCCTATTTACATCTACAATCCAGTTTAAATTAATGCAAGTTCAGGAAAAATTACATTATCCTGCTGTTGTTACTCCTGACTGAACAGTACGAAAAGCAGCAGCTTGAAAAAAAATCAGACATCGCTTCTTTTACGTGACAGGATGTGACATCAGACAACCACATTAAATGTTTTTATTTTCTTTTAATTTTACATTTTTATTGTATTATTTCATGTTATGAACTGACACAAAGGTTCATAACATGATGGTGAAGTGGAAGCAGAACGATGTGTGGTTTTAGTGACCAATGTGGAGAAAGACAGAAACGAGCTGCAGATTTATTATCCATGGTCAGAATGTGGTTTTGTGTTTTGACCAGTTGTTCTCACCTGATGTCTGCTGCCAGAGTCTGCCAGCCAGACCCCATCCGGTTTCTCAACAAGAGACAGAATATTTGGTTTAACAGACGAACCCTAAAATAAGCCTGAACTCTGACCCCTGGAAGAGAACAGCCAACAGGAACTTCCTCTGTAGTCCTGGTTTTTGGATTGTTTGAGCTCAAACTGGTGCAGAATCTGAGTCTGTATCCCTGAAAATAAAGACTTCTCTTAACATTTAAAATTAAGATCAAAAAGGTTAAACTGGAGCTCACATCAGGAAGATGATGTCAGATGTAGAGATGTCAGCTTCTCTTGGGTTATCACTTACTGGCTCTCTATGCTTCATTCCCTTAAGGTACGTCGGAGGATGATAAACAGGGACTCCTCACGCCTCCCCTGCTCAAGTTCTCCCGGAGCCTCTCGATGCCTGACACCTCAGAGGACATCCCGCCTCCCCCAGCGATTTCTCCCCCTTCACCACCTGCCTACAACTCAGCTCCCGGACCTACAGCCAAGAACTACGGCACCACTCGACCGAGCTTCACCCAGAACTCGCCCAACGCCGTGACGACCATCAGCCGGACCACCGATGTCGGCAGGTTACGACGTGGATATTTCCGCCAGAGCTCTGAGCAGTTTGAGAGCACGCGCACTAGAGGGCGCACACCTGTACCCGAGAACCCTTACTCCGAAGTCGGCAATAAGACTCTGTATGTGCCAGCGAAACCAGCTAGAAGGAAGGGAATGCTGGTGAAGCAGCCAAATGTTGAGGACAGTCCAGAGAAAACGTGTCATGTGCCATCTAGTCCCTCAGGCCCGGTTTCCATGCCAACCACACCAGTCGAAAGGACCTGCTCCTGCATCCCCATACCCACCATCATCGTTAAAGAACCTTCCACCAGCAGCAGTGGCAAAAGCAGCCAGGGTAGCAGCATGGAGATTGAACCCACTACGCCAGAACATCCGCCTCTAACACCCTCTGTTGGTGGGAGTGGAGGGTTGCGTCCTGAGGACCCGCTGTCTCTTAACAACCCGTTCGCAGCAGCTATTGCCGGAGCGGTGCGCGACCGTGAGAAGAGACTCGAGGCGAAGAAGCACTCGATCGCTTTCCAGTCAATAGACATAGGAGATGATGAAATGAGTGGCCCTGCACCGACCCCTCGTCTTCGCCAGTCCAAGTCCATAGATGAAGGCATGTTCAGCAGTGATGAGCGCCTTCGACGGATATTGGCTCCTCCTTCTACAGTGCAGCTTGGACCCCCTGTTGGTGGTGGCAGTGGAAATATGACAGATTTCAACACGCCTGAGCCCACAGTGGTTCGGGAGCCTCTGAACACGAGAACAGGCCAGTGTCCCAATCTGGACAGTCCAGTGAGTCTCCCAGCCACTCCTCCTAAGAGCCACTACAAGGCTAATGGGACCTACCTCCATCCTGTCACTGGTAAACCTTTGGACCCGAACTCTCCTCTGGCTCTGGCTTTGGCAGCTCGTGACCGGGCCATGAAAGAGCAACAGAACCATCCTCAGAATCAGCCAATAAATCCTCCTCAGGTTCAGCAAACCTCCAAGCACGAAGCCCAGTCCCTGCCACTTCAGCAGAGTCACAAACCGGACCTCAACCAACCGCTTTTTATTGACACCAAATTACGCTCGGGGATTGAGACCAGCTTTGCAGCGATCTCCTCGGCCACCATGGGGCGGTCGGGTCGAGGTGGCCTCCGGCGACAGATGACAGAGCAGAAGTATGAATCTGACGGCGCGCGGGAGCAGCGGCAGCATCAGACCGTCGAGGAGAGAAAAAGTGCACCAGCAAACGTGGCAGACTCATCGCAGCCCAAGTCAACTGGGCTGTTGATGGTCCACACGAGCACAGACACAACAAACAAGACGAACAACCAGGAGGTAGAGGTGCAGGAGAGCAACCGACCCTCTGAGCTGAAGGACCCTAACCAGCCTGACCCTCACAAAGTCCCAACCCTTATGTCCAATCCTCAGCAAGCTGCCTCACGGAGAAGAAGTGTTCCTTTAGGAGAATCTTTGGAAGAACCAGTGAAGCTGCCCTTCCGCATCCCCCCTCCACCGCTAGCTTCAGTCGACATCGATGAGGATTTTGAATTTTCAGAGCCTCTTCCCCCACCGCTGGAGTTTGCTAACAGTATTGACATTCCTGATGACCAGGCCAGTGCCATTGCAGAAATGATTCAGCAACAGAGACGGAATGGAGGACCTGCTTTACCCCCTTACCATCCACACGCCCCTCCATCTGTCAGTGATCACCACAAACGCGTGTTAAACAACATGCCCCCTTCCTACCATCCAGCTCCACCTGATACAGAGTCCGGGGTGGCGGATTCTGGCATCGAGGAGGTAGACAGCCGCAGCAGCGGAGATCCCCAGCACATGGAAACCACCAGCACTGTCTCCAGCATCTCCACCCTCTCATCAGAGGGAGGCTTCTGCGACAGCACTTTGGAGAGTCTCTACGCCACCGCAGATGGACACGCCTTCCTGGTGGACCGGCCCCCTGTCCCACCCAAACCCAAGGGCAAGTCCGTCATCAACAGAACATCGCTTTATCACGACGCTCTCATTGAAGAGCCCCCTGAGTCTTATGGGTCGCCGCCTCAAGCGCCTCCCCCTCCCCCTTCATCTTCTGAGCCTCCTAGGACTCCTTCACAAAGGACATCCAAGCTGTGGGGCGATCAGCCGCCCGAGCTACGCAGCCCCCCATCCACACCAGACTCCAAGAACACGGTGATTACCGAGCTCAGCTCGATCCTGCAGCACATGAATCGCGATAGGCCGACCAAGCCAGGAGAGGGCCTCGACTCCCCCACTGCGACCAGAGGGGGCTTCACATCCAGGTACGACATATTCATGCCTTAATCTCCTTCTGCCAGAATATGTGACGGTTTGAAGTTCAACATTTGTCGTTGAGAATTACCGAGTCTTTCAGGAGTTTGGGACACCCAGCTCGAGTGATTGGTTTGTCCTTTGGAGACTGGATAGTTTGGTTATTTGCTTTTCTTACTCAGGTTGGTGTTTGTTGCTTCAGCAAAGAAATTCAGCTAAAGAAATATTGTTTGTGGGTTTAGATAAGGAACTCCTTCTGAATTCAGTATTAGCTTAACTGAAATGTTGCTTGAATTAACAAGAATCCTTCAAGGTTTACTTGTTTGAAATCTTCGTCCGTCAGATCAGGACCAATCGTAAGTCAGTCCTCTGTGGGTTTTGGGATGGATTTAAGAAAGAACTCTTGTTTTTTCCTTTATGTTTCGTTGCAATGGCTAAAATACGTAATGAACACAAGAACTGTCTCCACAATGGATGAAAAGTTGGAATGATGCAGAGAAGAAGCATCAAACTCACTTTGTGGGAAAGTCTCTCTTGGTAATGAGACGATTTCTCCTGAATGGAGAAACCAGTCAGATGTTACTCAGGTGTGATTCTGACCCAGTCTTCACATACTGAAGAGTCAGGGGTCTTTTCTATACTCGCTGATCTTCACGTCTTTCCAGTGCTGAATGTGATGATAATTATCTAACTTGGGATAAATAATCAAAAACTGTTGATGTCCTTCTGCTTTGAGTTCAAACTTCACTGATTTGTTTGTCCAACTACTGAGAAAAAAATCTGATTCTTTCCACCTCAACAAGGTTTTATTGAAAAACTTTGTTTCAAATAAGCAACTTTTCTGTAGTTTATTGAATTAAACAAGTGCCATCAGATATCTTACAGGCTTAGCAGCACAAACCAATATTCATTGCAGTCCATGTAGTTCTCCACAAAATGAGATTGTAGTAAATGTGTGGCATATTGTGCAGACTTGGTCCTTTCCAGAGTTTTTAAATTGAGTATAAGTCATTGACTCAGCCTTTTCCATTCTTGGAAACCAGTTAAGTGTTTGCTTGGCTTTGTGTTTCACACTATTGCCTTGCTTGGAAATTTTCATTTCATCTTCAGATTCTTATCAGAATCTCCCAGCACATTTCTCCATTCATCCTTCCCTCCTTTCTTCCACACAGTCATCAAATCCCAAATCCTCTGTGAACTCTGACCTTCAGTTCTTCCCATTGATTTTCTGTAGGCTTCAGTTCAGGCGATTGGCTCTGGCTGCTGTTTTTCTTTCTTTATCTTTTCTATCCTCATTTCATCTATTAAATGGCAGCAGATTTTCACCCATAGTGTCTCAGTATTTTGGTCCATTCAGTTGTATAAGGTGTCAGTACTACATGCTGTAAGTGAACCCAAACCATGATGTTCCCAGTGTGCAAACTTGACTTTTTGCAGGATTTGTTCATTTTACATCATGGTGTGTTCAATGACTTCCAAAAAGTTCAGCTTTGACACAAACCCATCAGTGGACGACAAAGTTCGCTACGTCAGAACTTACTTTGCAAACTTCCTCTTTAGTACAGTAACTTTTTTTCAGAAAAGCTGAAAAAACCCCAAAAACTGAGGACGTTGTTTTGAATTTTGCTGTTTCCAAAAACCTTTTCTAGTTTGATACTTCAAAATATAAAAACTGTTGAAGGTTACACGGCTGATGTCCTCCTTAGAAATATTTAAATAGAGTAAAACATAAATATGTTCAATATTTATTAAGCCACTGTAACAGCTGGTAGTTTGTCATTGTGTTGCTCATGTGTTGAGCCTAGCAGTGCCGACCTTTAACCTCTGGCATTTAAAGTTAGCATACTGATGGGTTAGCATGATGAGAGGTGCTTTGTTTCTTCTCTCCTCACTATTCCTGAAACGTTGAGTTTTCTTCCTGCAGTAACGACTTCCACACCAAAGATTGTTGTTGTCTTTCTGACCCGGTGGCGTGTTGGAATGATGCGTTCAACAAAAATATTTGTGTGGATTTGCAAGAATATATATAAAAAGCAAAAACATAAAATTAGTAGAGATTACAGAACATTTAGTTTTCACACCAAAGTCAAATTGGAATTAAATGCATTTGATAAATATAGGGTTTCGAGATTATTTAAATAATACAACAATTAAATCTATAGTTAAATAAATTCTGTGATAAATTAATTCAAATAAATTTTTATTTTAATTCACTAAGGTTGCATGATTTCAGCAAAATCTCTTCTTTCTTCATCACTACGTAACGTCCACTGAGGAAATCCACAAGAAAATGCAGAATTCACATTATTTAGACTCAAAATTTACTAAGTTAATTCAGCGTTACTGAATTCAGCAATAAAACAAATTCTATGACTTGTAAATTATCCATGTATTTGATTTAAATGTTAACTAATCATTCACACATTAAAGCGTTCACTCAGGTATTTATTTTCATAATGTCACTTATAGAGCTCCATACAGATTAAAGGCTGTAATTGGATTTTGCTATCGATGAGATGAAATTTAAAGAAAGTTCCACTTTTCTTTATCAAGTTTTTGTTATGAGCAGGAATGATGCAAATACAGCTGACACTGTTGGTTTATTTAGAAAAACGTTTCTTTTCGTTTCCCTTCCAGCAGCTGAAGCTTCCTGTTGATCTTTTAAATGGTTCTGATCCATAATCCTCCAGGTTTTCTGAAGACACTTTAGAGATCTTTTGGGGGGAATCAGGCTCCCAGCCTGGAGTAAATGTGGAGACATGATGATGAATCAGCTCAGCTTGTGGCTTTAACTCCCCTCACCCCCCACCATGTGAGACAGGAATAAAAAGCTCCATCAATAATTCACTTTTCACATCCATTTTGAATGAACTGTCCCATTGCTGAGAGAAAAGGGGATGCCAGCGCTCAGGTTCTCTGGGATCATGTTTGTCCTCCTTCATGTTTCCATCCTCTGATGTTCCTGTTTGTGTCTGTTGACGTTTCCTCCTTTTACTCATTTTCAGCTCCTGTCTCCTCATCTTCATTTCCCCCAGTGTCCTGTTGTCCCTTCACTTCTTCTTCTTCTTCCTTCATGCCCCCCAGTGTGTCCCACCTCCACAGGTAGGTCCCAGCAGCTGCTCAGTGCCTTCCTTTGTTCATGTCCAGATGCTCCACTGAGTTCACGGTTTAAAGTATAAAAGCAAAAGTTCAGTGAACTTTATGCAAACACACTAAGTGACATAAGTACTGACACCTTCACTGATTTTCTAAGTAAATATTTTACCTAAAAATGCTGTTCACATTAAATCAACAGCATTTTGGTAAAAACACAATACAGCTGGTCGTAAATATAGGGTTTGTGTAATAGAGAAAAGTCAGTGGTGGACACTGAAAGGTTAGCTGTGCTAACCCTAAAGCACTAATCATAAACAGACGTTTCACTAACGCTAATGCACTATTTAGCGTAAGCTAATTCTAAAGAGCTAAAGCTAAAGTTCAGCCATGTTGATACCCACTGTGTGTCTGTCACACAACATATTAAATTATAACATTAACATGGCTGTTATTTCACACCTGCCTGTATGTTTTCCGCTTCAGGAAGTGATTCATTCTTCCAGTTTTATAATTGTTGAGTTTTTCTTGCTCTGTTGCTGATTTTGCCTCATTGATCACAGTAGAGCTTTGGTCACAAGACATCAGCAGAGTTTATTGGAGGTGTAGCGGCTAAAATCCTGTATTTTAGGCTGCTGGTGGTTGTTCTTGAAAGGCGTTGGTTTTACGTTTGCTCAATTAAGATTCATGATGCCGATCTTCCGTTTGACATAAAATAAAGTCATTTATTTTCAGAACAATGTCCATTGTCTTACTGTTTCCATTTAGATCCAAACCAACACAGTAGAAAACTGTTTGCCTCTACCCATTAACAACCCCTGAACAGAATTGATGGTTGACCTTAAATAACCCATCCCCCCCATCAGACACTCAGAACTCAAAATTAAATATGCCCCCTGGTGGCGATACATATCAAAGGATAAATGGCTCCTACAGGAGGAAATAGAACTGCTGTGTAAACAGTCTTCACCCACTTCAAAATAAGAGCATGAATATAAACGTCTAACTACTTGGAGAATTTTTCAAAGTCGATAACCAGAACATTAACTCATCTGTCGAACTTTACTCAACTGAAAGTTTAAAACACAGCTTAACGCTTAAGAATTTATTCAGAAAAATTTATTTAGTGGAAGCTAAGTGTGCTAAATGTTTTTAAAGTTAGAGAAAAAGTTAAGCTAAAAGGTAAAATTAGCTCTTTTATTAGCGCATTGACAGAAGCGAGCCTACGACTGGGAAAAGTGTGTAATGCACTCACTGAAAAGAGTGTAATACTTGGTAGTTTCGTGTTTGTTGGTGATGGCAGCTATCAGATCCTTCCTGTGGGGAGAAGCTCGTTGCATTCAATGAAAATGAAAACACAAACTGTCCTCATGCCCTCTTTATTTTCCTTGGCTATGTTGTGGGTCCTCCATCCATCCAAGTTTCATCTTCATCACCCTGGTAAATGGCAGCTGATTCTTACCACAGATGCCCCATCACTGGGAAAAAACTGGTATGCTTATTTTTATCTTAAATATATTTTCTAAGTTTTAGACAAAACCATAATTTTCAGTTTTTCAAATTAAGAAAACATTTGGCCCTAATTTAGCTCCGTAGAGGTTTCCCTCAGGACTAGAGCTCACTGGGTGTGTAATAGCACCTGTGCTGTAGGTTCTGTTCTCCCGGTGCTGAATCTCATTCAGACCAAACCGTTCCAGCCCATCCTCCTCCAGTCCGTTCCTCTGCCTGTAATCTCGTGTTTTTGGATCCAGTTTGTCGTGTCATCTCGCTCTCGGGATGCCGTGGGGGTCTCAGATTATCTGCCCCTGTGCTGCGGGGCTTCACGTTGCCGTGGCGAGGGTTGCCAGGCAGCAGGATGAGGTTGTAGGTGGGGGCGGGGGGGTCATGTGCAGAGGGAGAGACGGATCCGTGAACCGTCAAACAGATGGAGACAGAGACGCACGGACCGCGGTCTGCTTTCACACCGACCCGCTCTGACATCACTGCAGGCCTCATCAGCCGCCCGCCTCCATCGCTCTGTCGCTCCCCACCACAGTTCTGCCTCGACTCGCTCCTGTGGACTCGTCTCCTGTGGACTCGTCTCCTCTGTGGACTCGTCTCCTCTGTGGACTCGTCTCCTGTGGACTCGTCTCCTGTGGACTCGTCTCCTGTGGACTCGTCTCCTCTGTGGACTCGTCTCCACTGTGGACTCGTCTCCTGTGGACTCGTCTCCTCCGTGGACTCGTCTCCTGTGGACTCGTCTCCTCTGGACTCGTCTCCTGTGGACTCGTCTCCTCTGTGGACTCGTCTCCTCTGTGGACTCGTCTCCTCCGTGGACTCGTCTCCTGTGGACTCGTCTCCTGTGGACTCGTCTCCTCTGTGGACGAAGTTTCTGAGCTTTTTCTTCTTCTTCTGTTTTTATTGCTCGTCTTTTTGCCTCAGATTAAATGTGCGTTGGTTGTGGCTGTAGATGAAAATGGTTGCCTGGCAACCGGCTGATGAGAGCAGCCTTGAGGCCTGCAGTGATGTCAGAGCGAGTCGGGGGAGGTGTGTGTGTGTGTGCGTGTGTGTGTGTGTGTGTAAGGATGGGATGCCGAGTTCATCTTCATCACGTGCCGCGTTTCTGCTTTAGTAGGCCACCGTTATGTAACCCATGCGCGTGTGTGTGCATGTGCGTGTGTGAGAGAGTGTGTGTGCATGTGCATGTGCGTGTGTGAGAGAGTGTGTGTGCATGTGTGTGTGCATGTGCGTGTGTGAGAGAGTGTGTGTGCTATAAATAAGAGGTGTGCTCCTGCTAGTGTGACCCCTACATGAAGGAAGTGAGCGCTGAAGGCGAGATCTACCATCAGATATCAGCGCCGCTCAGCTGACCAAGAGTAAACTCTCTGTGTGTGTGTGTGTGTGTGTGTGTGTGTGTGTGTGTGTGCGTTTGTTTGTAATACCTTGTGGGGACGATTTTCCTGACATATACTAAGCTGTGGGGACCAATCGCTCCTTGTGGGGACCGGAGCCTGGTCCCCACGAGGGGAAACCCTGTTTTTGGGTCAGGGGTCAGAGTTAGGGCTAAGGTATGAATTGAGTTTTGGTTGGTTAGGGTTAGGAAAAGGGTAAAGGTCAGGGTTAGGCTGTAGAAATGAATGGAAGTCAATGGAAAGTCACCACAAAGACAGCAAAACAAACATGTGTGTGTGTGTGCGTGTGCGCGCACGTGTAAGTGTGTGTGTGTGTGTGTGTGCGTGTGTGTGATTCTGCTGCTGATTCTTGAAGGATTTTATCAGTGACGACGGCGTCAGAAACTGATGGTTTTATTAATTATCTAACCAGTATTTTATTAAACTCAGGCCGTAGAAACATGAACCGGGTCGTTGGGTTTTTATCCGTTTAGAAATCGAAGCAACAAACAGTTTTATTTGCTCTTAAAATTCAGTTTTCATTTCATATCAAAGTCCAGCTGTTGCATCATTTGGATGATGTTAGAGCATCTAGTAAATGTTGTTAAACTCTAAAAATGTTTAAAATGTTAATTTCTGCATAAAACAATTCCATTTGTGTTTAGTTTATATTTTTATGCTTACAGCAGGAAGTGAGTTTTCTTGTTCAGCTCTGACCTGCGTTCAGTGTTTTATTTTTTAATTTGTGCAGATCTTTAAACTATGAATCTGTGTCATCTATGAAGATAAAAGCCGTGTGCAGAAATGTTTTATTTGATTTGGTGATGCAGGTAAACGCCCCTCTGTGTTCATAGCAGCATCTTCTTCTTTCTCTTCTTCAGCTGCAGAAAGCTGTAATAAGGTCAGAGAAGCTAAACGAGGCGCTGGACTAATTAGTCCTAATAGGCAATTAAATCCTCTTCACATCGATTTAACTGCTGCCACCAAAACTGCAGCAGAAACACGTTCAGAGTTGTGCAGGCGGCAGGTTGATGGTCATCAGGCCAAGTTAAAGTCGCCGTCCACCAACATGATGCATGTTGTCCTCTGTCTCTGTCCGTTCATCACGCTGTGGAAAAACTCCTGCTGAGCTGTAAGTTTTCCACCAATCAGGGCGGCTCCTCTCTCCCACTGTGGCCCACTTCCTGTTTCTGGCAGAAGGGCCCACTCGGCCCCTCCATGTCCCCTCCTCGTCCCCTCCTCGTCCCCTCCTCGTCCCTCAGGCGGCTCCATATGTCCCTTGCAGGACGCTGGAGCCAGAAGCCGTTCTGGGAGTTTCATTTGACCCGATTCAGGTTCAGCTTTAAGCCCAACTGAACTCTTTGTCTGGTTCTGAATGGAACCGGATCCTGGGTGGAAGTCTGGGTCAGGGGTCAGATTTAGGTCTAAGGTGTGAATTGAATTTTGGTTAGGATAAGGCTTAGGCTGTAGAAATGAATGGAAGTCAATAGAAAGTCCTCACAAAGATAGCAACATGTGTTTCTGCAGCTGATAGTAAAGCGCTCTGCTCCTTATTGCTTTCCTCAGATTAAATATGAAAATAAACCTTAGAATAAAAATATTTGTATTGCAGCAAGACAATATGACTGATAATTTATAAAAGTTTGAGTTTGAGTGCATTCAGTCAGTGGGGAGGCCCACAGCATCACAGATCCTCCACCGTACGTAGCAGTGGTGTTTCGATGTTTGTAGGGTGTTCAAACGTCTCTCTATTTATGCTGCAAATATTTAACTGGCTTTAAAAGCAGAAAAATAAGTTTCCATAAATAACTTCTCTCCATTTCCAAATATTTTCTGATATTAAAGAATCCATAAAGTCACATGATGACATGCAAAGTTTGCAGAAGAGAATGAAAACAGATCAGAATCTGGATTGGATCCCGTTAATCTGCACACGCTGCATCTTTAATGCAACTAAACCGTTTATTTATTTTACGTCTCAGCTGAAAACTGAAAGGTTAATACAGAGAGATATTAGGAAAAAAATGCATTTGTTGGACAGGTCCAATCTCACAGAAAATAATAGGAAAAATAGATGAATGCATGAAGGTTAAAGGTCAAACTTTCATGACAGGAACTTTAGAAAAATAAGAAATCATCTTCTCTCTACATCCTGTTAAAGAAAATATATTTATTTTATGTGTCTCATATTTAATAATTTCTAAAAACAAAAAAAATGGATAAAGAAGCAGGTGAACAAGATCAAACTTTAAAGTCAAGACAAGTTGAGTTTTTATTGTTGGTTTTAAATATTGTTTTAATCTGAGGAGGTCATCATTTCTGCATGGAATTGTTGATGAAGTTAAGATGAATCATAACTTCTGGTGTAAGCCGAACCACACAAGCAGAAAATAGGCAAGAAAACTATTAAAAAGCATGAAAATATGACGGCAGACAATAAAAACATCTCCAGCTCCATCCTGAAGGTTTGCACGCGGCGCCCCCTGGTGGTCATTTGGAGTATTAAACAGTTCAAAACACTTCTGGGATTATTTTCCCCGAAGAACCTCCACTTTCAACAGAGGCTTTTATAATTAAAAGAATATCCATCCATCCATCCATCCATCCATCCATCCATCCATCCATCCATCCATCCATTCATCCATCCATCCATTTTCTAACACCCTTGTCCCTCAGTGGGGTCAGGAGGAGCTGCTGCCTCTCCAGCTAACGTTCCGGGCGAGAGACAGGTCACCTGGACGGGTCACCTGGACGGGTCACCAGGCTGTCGCAGGGCAATTAAGAGAATAGAGTCACAATTTTAAGAAAGATGCAATTTTACCAGAAAAGTCATAAAATTATAAGAAAAGATGTGATTTTTAATGAGAGTAAAGCTGCGATAGTTAAACATGATCCGATTCTTTCTACGTTGTTGAGTCGCTTTAAAGTTCTGCTGCTGATAATAATTTGATGCTGACGTGTTGAAAAATAAATTATTTCCAATTTCTAAAAATGACGCCAAAGTATAACTTCAAACATGCTCAATTTCTTATTTAAATTTTTAAATATTTTTAAAATTATTTTTACTTTGACAATATTACGACTTTTTAGCGTTTCAACATTTCTTTGTACAACCTTTTCTTGTTTTAATATGATTTTATTCTCTATTATGACTTCATTTTAGTAATGTGACTTTCTTGAATTGTTAACCTCACATTATTATAGTTTTATTGTTATTTTATTAGACTTAATGCTCATTTTATTGAACATTTTTTCTTAAATTATTACGACTTTATTTTTGTATTTTTCCAACTTTATTCTTGTATAAATATATAAATACAAATTTATTATAATATCTTTGTTTTCTGGTATTTTTCTGTTTTCTGGGGATGAAATGTTTTCTTGTCAGATATTTTTCTTATTGATTTGTTTGATCTGCAGCTCAGTGACCTTTGCTGACCTCTGCTCTCCTCTGCGCCCCCTAGGCCCCCCCCAGACGACTCAGGAATGCGTAACAGCGGCGCGGCGGCGGCTCTCAGCTCCACGCCTCCCAGCAGCCTCCCGTCGCAGGCGAACCCCTGCAGCCCGCCGGACTCCGCCTCCTCGCTCACGCCCTGCTCCTCGCTGCCCCCCTCCGTGTCGCCCACCCTCACCGACGTCTTCGGCCTGCCCACGCCCCCTATGGGCAGCGGCGGCGGCTACAGCCTGAGCTCGTCGTGTGGCGGCAGCGGCAGCTCGCGCTCGCCGTCGCCGCTCACGCTGATGCAGGCGGTGGCGGCGTCCGGGAAGCCGTTTGCCTCCAAACCCGTGGAGCTGTGGAGCAAACACGACGTGGCCGACTGGCTGGACAGCCTGAACCTCGGCGAGCACAAAGACGCCTTCCTGGACAACGAGATCGAGGGTGCGCACCTGCCGTCGCTGCAGAAGGAGGACCTGATAGACCTGGGCGTGACCAGAGTGGGCCACCGTATGAACATCGAGCGCGCCCTGAAGCTGCTGCAGGACAGATAGACCTCCCAGCAGGCAGGGGGCGACGTGCGCACAGCTCCCCTTCACGCTAGCTGAAGCTGCCTCTTGCTGTTGTTGTCCTCTCATCCTGCGTCGCCACCCTCATCTCAGAGCTTCGGTTTGTCCGCCCGCTGCTCCCTGCCGCCCTGGGCGACCGCAGGGAGAGCGAAGGGGACCGGCGGTCCGGCCGACCGTCTGCCGGTTTCTGGAATATTTTGAACTCTGGGAATATAAAACCTTATTGGTGTGGAGCTTCCTTTGGCAGACCTGTGCTCTCCCCGCCTCGCTCTGGAATACCGAGACATTTTCCGTTCTCCTGGAGTCGGTGCGAGAAGAACCAGCTGAGCTGGTCCGTGCTCCTTTTCTATCTTTGCTAGTATTTCTTCAGAGAATATTTCTTCACTAGAGTCCTAACGGAGTTATATTTCTGGGTGCGTCTGCAGCTGTAGGAGAACTTCTGGAGACAGACTCCGTCTTCTGTTGCTTTTCACCTGTTTGTGTCAAAACTAGAGCATCAGCTGAGACATTAAGCCAACATGTCACCGTCCACAGAGTTCATGCACCGTGGAGATTCACACTTAGCTTTCACTCACAGCATGCTCTCACACACACACACACACACACACACACACACACATATGGATGGCGTTTTAGCTCCTGAATAGTGTGGAGCCCCACAGCATCCACATCAGGATGTAGGGAAACCTGAGGTTGAGGACAGGAGGAGGACTGGACCTCCAACACGTCCTTGTTCTTACTTCACTTTTCCTTCCTGCACTGTGTGATTGTGTGTGTGCGTCTGTGTGCGCACGTGTGTGTGTGTGCGTTTGCTTGTGTGCCTGTGTGTGTTACTGTTCGACCCAGAAATCCCTGCGACCCGTTTAGCTATTTTCATAAATCTGCTATGTAGGCCACAGTTTAGCAGAAGTAGAACTTTTTGTGCCTCACTCGGTCGGATCTGTTCCACCTCACCAGTAACGGGTCAGCACTGGGAGCACTGGGAGCCCACCGCCATGCTGCCGTGTCACACACCTGTGTGTACGGGTCCAGGTCTGCTTAAAATGGTACAGGAAACATTTTGGGAAATACACAGGTTTGTTTTCAAGTTTTTAGTTTCAACTCTGGATTTAATCAACTGATTAATTTAAAATATCAATATTTATCTTGTACACAAGTATCTGGATCTTTATAAAAACAAACATCTCCACCACATCATTTTAAAAAATAACACAAAACACAGGATTGTATTTCATCCACAAATTCGCCCTGAGTGTTGGTAACATGCCAAACCCATAGGGGGCGGTGTAGCGCCAAGCAACAAACCAATGTCAGCCAATCAGAAGCCTTCAACACATCCACGACGTCCTGTTAGGAATTAAATATGGCGCCAGGAGGTTCATATATGAGGGCCGATATACGGAGTAAACTAACTTTAAATAGCGTGTTAGAGTGACACGTTAATAAAATACAAGACAACTTATTTTGGGAATTGTGTCAAAGCAAGTATGTTAATATATTGACACATTATTGATCACAATCTGTAATCCGCAGGAGTTTTCATCTTAGTTTGTTTTTGTGTGGATGAAAGGTTAAAACGTATAAAAATGAAATTGTTTTCCAATATATTTGGCTGTGTGTTCACTCGGCCTCAGTATAAAACCTGTTGCTGAATAATAAGTCACCAGGTTCTTGTCTGCTGATGTCAGATAAAGAGAAGCAAACTGGACGCCTAGCCGCTGAAGCTAATTTAGCATCTTACCTGTCTAGTTAGAAATGCATTTTATAAAACATGCCAGTGGTTGAATTCATTTGATGAAGTAACTTTTTGATGTTTTTGCCAGCTAAAACATTTCATCAGTATTAACCTTCTGTATGTAAAGGGACAGTTTGCTTTAGCTAAAATAAGCTAAGCTATTCAATGTGTTTTTCAACTACAAAACACAGAATTATTAAGTTAACACTTAATTTCAACAGACAACGAGTTACTTTTTCCAACACAAAATGAATAACTGCCATATACCTCAATGAGATGAAAGGATTAAAAATATCTGGGTTTTTTATTCATGTTCCTTGCAGTTTTGTTTCTGATCGCTGCGCTACATTAATTTATAGCAACATAATCAGTTTGATTTGGTCAATAGAACCGACTCTATCAATGCTAATTGCACATAACCAATGATTATATTTATTACTACTTATAATTTCTTAAAATAGAATAAGCACAAACAAAATTAAACATTTTACACAGTTTATAGGGGGAAAATATTTTAAATTTGCAGCACCTTAATTTATCTTGACAAAGAAAATCTCAGCTGTTCAACTGATCCTAAGTAAAAATATAAAAATTGAAAGAGAAAAAGGGTTATAATGCGCACAGTGTTAACTATTAGCATTCTACAATAAGGATTCATTAATCATGAATTAATTGTTTTTGTGTAAATCAAAGCAACATAAAAATATGTTTAAATTCAAAAGCTGAGTCAAATAATGGGAGATTACATTTTTCAGGTTTAACATGCAGTCATTTCACAAAAGAAACCAGTTTGTCTCAAAAGATCCAATCAGATCAAAGTGTGTATTTCCCAAAATGTTGCATTTGGATCCAGTTCTGTTGGACATAATATCAGCTTGTGACGGATTTAAATAATAAAACTTAATATAAAAAATATTTTAAGCACATAGAAAAACACTTTAGACGAGAAACATAATATTTTTATTTCACAAAATGACTGAAATGTTTGTGCACTGCTGTCAGATTAGAGATTAATAACTGACTACCTGAAGGTTTATTAAAAGTGACACTAAAAATAAGAAGACAAGCAGGACGTCTTTAAAATGTCCTGCCAGTTTTCAGTTGGATTCAAATTGAGCCTTGAGTCTGGCTGTCTGGTCCGCCTGACGTTTCGGTCAGAAATGAGTCTCTGAAACTCGGCTGGAGTTTGGAGTTTAATCATATTTATGAAGCTGAAGGTTGTTGTGTTTGTATATAAGAGTGTTTAACGGGATAAAAATGTCTATTTGAGTCTGTGTATAAACGGTGAAGAAGGAAGTCTATGAGGTAGATTTATCGCTGCAGGGCCGACCTGATGACCAAAGCCCCGGCCCGCCCCCGGCCCGCGCCCCGCCCTGTGCGTCATCCGGCAGAGGATGCCTTAAAAAGCTTGCTGCTCCCTTCCTCCACCCAGCTCCTCCATCCGGGCACGCCCCGCTCTGACCCGTCTTCGTCGGCTCCATCTCGCCCCTCACGCAGCTTTTTTTCAGGAGACAGACATCCACAACCCGTGTGTTCTGTGAACATCAGCCGTACGGTGGCTGGCGAGGGACAATGCTGCTATAATCCTGTTTTCAAACTCACAGCGGCGTGCTGGAGGGGGTAGAAAAGCACAGTATTTTTAAAGATTTGTATAGAGTTCTATGAAATTTTATAGAGGTTATCTGAACAAATACTGTTCAACACCGATGCTTGGATTGCCAAAAACAGAAATAATATATACGTAGATTAAAATGTGGATTATTATTATGATTATTATTATTAGATTTATGGGTTATGTAAGAAGCAATATTTATTCTGAATGATTCTCCTTGGTTGTGTTTTATTTTTTCCATTTTCTCACCCATCAGTGTTTTAATGACGTGTTGCCTAAAGTAGAAAACACTCTGCTGCAGTAGATTTAAGATATTTCTGGCCAATCAAGTGTTTTCTGACAGCACCATCTGCCTGAGTAGAGCGCCCCCCTCAGCGCAGAGCGTGTAGAAACTGAGGGAAGCGTGTACATTTTGACCCCTGACCCTGCAGGCCGCGCCCGTAGAAACCTGTATGAAAACCTTTGTGTCAAAATAAATCCACCTTAAACGATAAGCAGTGGCTGCAGTTTTCTCTGGAAACGTAGAGCAGAGTAGATTTAGTAGGAATCTTCATCACCTCCCCTCCCCCCACTTCTCCCTCCTTCATCGTCGTCAGACATTCAGGTAACTTTTAGTTTCTCTTCCTTTAATTTCCCATGAATAGATTTTATTCTTTAAGTCTTCATAGAGGCTAAGATGTTTTTGGTAATTTGTGCAGAAGACTTGTGTTCATGTTTTCTATGTTGCTGTAATTTTGTGCTACTGAATCATCATAGAGTCGACTAATTACTGAAACGAAAAGAGAGAAATTTCCTGTAAAAGCACTCTACTTCCTCCCCTTTCAATTCCTCAAGGTTTCTTGTATGGCAACCAAAAGTCACTGTAAGAAATAAATATAATATTGCACTAGAGCCGTGTTCTTCCGGTGTTTTATTGCAGCAGCAGGTGAACACCGCCACCTTCTGGAGAACGTTGGTAGGACTTCAGTTCATTGAGTGACTGGAGGGGAAACTGATGTCCATCAAACTGCAGACCGTAGAAACTGATTCAGGAACATTTCTGGGTTTTATTTAGACATTTCAGCTTAAAGCAAATCAAAAATTATTTCAAAAATCAGATGAAAATATTTAAGGAGAAATTTAAAATAATCACCTTCCTAAAATAAGTCTTTTTTTTTTGCAGTTATTTTCTTCCCCTAAAATTTTGACCAAAAAAGTGATTATTAAAATGATTTTCAAAAAACACTTTTAGCAAAAAGTGACGATGCTCTTTGTCACTTATTTCATAAAGCGAGTAAAGATAAATTCTTTATTCCTTGTAGTTTTGTGAAGCTCCACCAAACTCTTGAATGGATTTTACTCCACAGTCCTCCAGGGTTCTGGTTCTCATTTTCTCACAACTTTTTCCTTCCACTCAACATTCTGTGAAAATGCTTCAGTGTGACACCAGTTTCCTGTATTTGCTTCTTTTTTTCAGTTTTCTGAGACACTGAATTTTGTATTAATTTCTGAGACAGAATATTTCCCTCAATGTGTGATAGTTGTGAAAGTTTCATTTCTGAAATGAGTGGCCAAGAACATTTAATATATTCACAATATTCGATTTTTAAAAGGTTCCTACTCTTTGCCTGAAACAGAGGAGTAAAAGACTGACTTCCAACCTGGAGGATCCACAACGCCTCCGTAATTTATCAGACATTTCACTCTGAATTCTGAAAGCTGCGTTTTCAGGTAATATCTAAAAAGAAAATGGACCCAAAAATATTAATTGTTCATACTTTATTTATTTAAACATAAAAAAAAGAAAATGAAAAAGCAGGTAATGATGTGACTGAAGCCAACAGATAAAAATAATCCATTTGAAAAGGTCACTTTTATTAGAAAACCCAGAGATGAATTAAAGTCGGAGCTTTGTTCCCTCAGAGCAGCCGGACGCCGGCAGCAGGCGCCCCCTGGTGGCGAAGAAACATTAAGACAGAAGAAACTAAAACAGACACCGAAACATTCGAAGCAGCGAAACGAACAGAAATAAGTTTAAAAATGATCAAACAGGACATGATTCCAAACATGATAATACTCTACAGGGCGAGTTCAAGGCTCGGCCTGATTCTTCAGGGACAAAAGATAGAAACTCTGAAAACGTCTCTGCTTTAACCGGCTGCAGGCGGAGGGAGGACTCACTCCCAGGTGGAGACAGGGGGCGGAGTCAGGGGGCGGAGTCACTGCCGGACCTCCACGTAGTTGGCCGGGAAGAGGCCGTAGGCGCCCCTGCAGACGCCGCGCCACCAGCCCTCATCGATCATCTCGATGTTGGTGATGATGTCATCGGGGTCGAAGGAAATCTCGTCGTCACCGGCTGAAACGAGAAGAGATTAATTTAAATCAGAGCCAAAATTATAGCTAAAATAAAAAATGAAATTAAGAAAACATTTAGTTTAGGCTGAAATAAATAAAAACGGTAATTAATGGAGGAAAAGTATAAATCACTGGAACTAAGTTGTGAAATTATTAAACCACAGATAAAAATGAAAACTAAACTCTAAACTAGTGAGTAAACTGATCGGTTCCGACTGAACGAGGCAGGAAGGATCCCGTCTCACCTGCTTGGTAGTCGTAGAGAGCCACAGCCGTCACGCCGAGGTCGTCTCCGTACTCGTACTGCTGCACATCTGCATACAGACACACAGCATCAGGCCCGCAGCATCACTACTAAACACACAGCATCAGGCCCACAGCATCACTACTAAACACACAGCATCAGGCCCGCAGCATCACTACTAAACACACAGCATCAGGCCCACAGCATCACTACTAAACACACAGCATCAGGCCCGCAGCA
>NW_006800211.1:319129-323436 GCF_000485575.1 Poecilia formosa | reverse complement strand
AACACAGCGTCAGGCCCACAGCATCACTACTAAACACAGCGTCAGGCCCACAGCATCACTACTAAACACAGCATCGGGCCCGCAGCGTCACTACTGAACACAGCGTCAGGCCCGCAGCATCACTACTAAACACAGCATCAGGCCCACAGCATCACTGATGAAAAATGGCCAAAATTCTGCAGCAGTCAGTGTTCCTGCAGGTTTCAACAACAGTTTTAATTTAATGGCTTTAAACTGCAGGATGTTCAGCTGCTTACAAATAAAAAGTTTTTTCTTTATATTTTTGAAATTCATTTAGATTTTTATATTATGTAGCTTTTCTTTTCCCCTAAAAAGCATCAGATCATAAATAAAAACAAAAATGTTTTCTGGAAGTTTCCTACATCGTTAAAGTTGCAGGAGAATAGCTGCACTGCATGATGGGGTTTGTAGTTTTTTTTCCTCTCAGTCAGAACTACAAATTTCTCAAAACAATCCCAGTTCAGCTGGAACTTCCTGGATGAATCTTCAGCTCTAATTCAGGATGAAGGAGGTCTTGTGATTTTTTGGGAACCTGCAGGAGCCTTTGGAACGCCGCCTGGGGAATTCCCTGAATTAATCAGTGGAGAAGGCGAAGCGCCACCTGCTGGAGCCGCAGCCTCGTCGGGGTTCTGGTACAGGTCCGGCTGCTCGTAGGCGTCCTGGGCTTCCTGCGTCTCCTCGTACAGCGGCTCGTCGTTCGCAGCTTCGCTCTGAGAGTTCTGCAGGAGGAAACAGGAAGTCATATGCTGGGAATGTCCAGGAAGTGGCGGACTGAGGCTCCCAGAACCCACCTGGAGCTCTGCGGCAGGCTGGACCGGGGGAGTGGGGCTGGGAGTGGGGCTGGGAGTGGTAGCGTGGGCAGGGGACGGCGGCCGCTCCACTTTCCGCCGCGCCTCCTCCTGCTCCTGCTGCTCCTTGGCGTGGCGGCGCGCCCGCTCCTCCTCGGCCCGCCGCCGGTCCTCCTCCTCCTTCTGCTTGGCGATGTTCTCGAAGCGAGCCTTGATGCTTCCTGTGCTGCTGCCCGCTGCTCGGCAACACACAGAGGTCAAAGGTCAGAGACGTTCAGAGTCCTCACACTTTAACACGGCGTAAAGAGGCTGGGCTCTTGAAAAATAAATACATGTGATGTGACAAAATTTTGAAATATTTTAACTGAATAAAGAATATCAGTTAAAACTTCAGATTTTTATTGGCGTCTTCAAATCCAGCATGTTGGATGAAACACTGCTGAATATTTAATATAAACTAATCAGATTCAGAATGTAAACCGATAAAGACTGAATCTAAGGGCATCCAAGAGGTTAAAGGTCATTTATGATTTATACAGGGTGGAAGACAGACATCAGATGGAAATATGAAAATATCCATGTCAGGTTGTTTCTCCAACACACTTCAATTTAGATGAAAGAGAAAGGCAACTTCATCTGATGGGTCAAGTTTTTGTTCTACGTTTAGTTTTGTCAAACAAAAGCTTAGAACAATAAAAACAGAAGAAGAAGAATGATGATGATGATGATGATGATGGTCCTCACCAGCTTCCACAGGTTTGGTTTTCTGGTAGGACGGCGTCGGCTTCTCCAAGTCCTCAAACTTCCCGGCACTCTGAGAGACAGAAACATGTCAGGAAGCTGTTCCGATCCGGACCGGAAGCGGTTCCGATCCGGAACAGAACCACGCGGAGCGTCACCTTGTCCATGCGGTCGTCCTGGACGCCAAACTTCCCTCCGAATCCTTTGGAATAATCTGGAAGAGAGACGGCAGAGCGTCAGCTGAGGAGGCGGAGTCCATCAGAACCGGTCCGGTTCTGGTCCGGATCTCTGATGGAGCGGAGCCAAGGGGGCGGAGCCTGATGAGCTCATGCGGACGGAGCTGCAGCCAACAGGAAGTGGGCGTGGCGTGCACGGTGACCCGACAGCATGCCGGCAGAGAGGAGGACGCGGCTTCATGCAGAGCAGGTCGGAGAACGGTCCGATCCGGCAGAATCGGACCTTCAGCATTTACAGATCAATGAGCGCAGAGAGGGGAGAACAGTCGGTCCATCAGAACCAGAGCAGCACTGATCCGGACCGGTCCGGCTTCCTGCCAGCAGAACTCCTGGTTCCTAACGGCCCAACTTCCAAACACCATCAGAAAATCTGATTAGATCGTTTTATTAGTCAGTTTGATTTTAATCTGGTTTTTATTCTCACATTATTAACTTTATGCTCCTATTTTACTATTATTCTCTTTACCTTTGGATAACTACTATGTTACGACTGCTGGCATCACTACGACTTTATACTTGTGTTATTATAACTTTTTATTTTTAAGAGTATTCTCATGCTTTAGTCTTAAATTAATTTAGTAGACTTATTCTCGCTTTATTATAACTATTCACATAATTTTACTTTTATTCTTGTAATTTCTAAAACATTTTTATTCTGGTCCTAATCCGTCAGGAGAACGAATCACCTGAATCGTCTCACTGGCATCCAGATGGAAACCTGCAAACAAATGTTTCATCATAATCTTTTTTCTTTCACCAAACTTTACCAGAAACTGAGAATGTTGATTTAAACTGAGTTTTCCAGATGCTGCAGGAAGTCGGTCATTTACTGGCAAAGAGAAAAACTCCTAAAAACCTCCAGGAATCCTGGAGATCAAAAACGGAAAACTGATCAAAATGGAAACGACGTCTAATTTTACCACCAATTAAAACTGAAATGAGCAGCAGAACGTTTGTTTTCCTGGAAGAAATTTGATTTTCAGGTTAATTTTTGATCTTCAGATAAAAACAGAGCAAATGTGAAGAACTAAATATATTCATGATTTTTTTATAATTAAGAGAAAAACGACTAAAGGAGTCAAACATCTACATGCTGGTCCATCAGTGCTGCAGAGGTGTGTGTGTGTGTGTGAGAGAGAGAGAGACAGCAGGAGCCAGACAAGCCGAGGGAAACGGGAATGTTCCGGATCCGGAATGTGTCTGTGCCTTTCTGGGACTCGTGCTTGGCCAGGTTCTCCTTGTGCTCATAGCCCAGAGCACAGCGGTCCCGCCTCTCCACCTCTACCCCATACCGCCCTCCAAACCCACGCTTATAGTCTGAAACACACACACACACACACACACACACACACACACACACAGCTTAGACAGACAGGAGCTCCCACAACCACCTTCAGACAGGAAACAGGAAGAACAGGTTTCTATGACGACATGCTGGGATGTGATGGAGTTTCACCAGAGGTCCAGTTCCTGAATGAAGGTCAGAACCGGTCTCACTTACAGAACCGGTACCAAGAAGTGGATTGAAGCCAATTCGCTTTTTCCCCCAACGAAACTGATTCTGTAAAACCCGACCAGAATGGACCCGACCAGCCTGGGCCCGACCAGACTGGGCCCGACCAGACTGGACCCGACCAGCCTGGGCCCGACCAGCCTGGGCCCGACCAGACTGGGCCCGACCAGGCTGGGCCCGACCAGACTGGACCCGACCAGCCTGGGCCCGACCAGCCTGGGCCCGACCAGACTGGACCCGACCAGCCTGGGCCCGACCAGCCTGGGCCCGACCAGACTGGACCCGACCAGCCTGGGCCCGACCAGACTGGGTCCGACCAGACTGGGCCCGACCAGCCTGGTCCCGATCCAAAGTGACCCAGATTCAGGTCTTTATGTTTTAATGAAAAAAAGCAGTTAAACCCAACAGCTCCTTTTTACAGCGACCCGTTCCAATCTGGACCGGGCCGACCCGGTTCAGAGCGACCCACAGACACAGATCCAGACTCTCAGGTTTCTCTTCCTCTTTTTGTGAGTTTGGAGAAGTTGTTAACCTGCTTCAAATGAAACCGAGCAGAACTGGAGAGGAACTAAGAGGGTCCAACAGAACCGGTCCGCCTAGAGACCCAAAAGCTCTGATAACAGCCGGGTTCTGGTGCAGAACTTTGAGACAGGAGGATTTGAGCTGCTTTCAACACGGCTGCAGATAAAACAGCTTATCGCCACGGGGCGTCCAGAGCCGCAGCGGGCCGGAACCGGGCCGATCGTACCTTTCTGAGATTCGTGAAGCTGCAGCTTCTCCTGGTGATCCCATCCCAGCGCCGACTTATCCTGCCGGTCCGTCTGAACACCGAACTTCCCACCAAAGCCTTTCACGTAGTCTGGAGGAGAACCAGAGGAGAACCAGGAGAACCAGCAGAACCAGAGGAGAACCAGAGGAGAACCAGAGGAGAACCAGGAGAACCAGAGGAGAACCAGGAGAACCAGAGGAGAACCAGAGGAGAACCAGAGGAGAACCAGAGGAGAACCA
>NW_006800211.1:314284-319064 GCF_000485575.1 Poecilia formosa | reverse complement strand
GCCAGCAGAACCAGGAGAGCCAGCAGAACCAGGAGAGCCAGCAGAACCAGGAGAGCCAGCAGAACCAGGAGAACCAGCAGAACCAGGAGAACCAGCAGAACCAGAGTCTCACTGACTTCGCTCAGCAGAAACTAAAACTTGTTTCATTCCTTCATTTGTATTATTTTGATTGTTATATTGATTATGTATTAATTGGTGATTATTTTAGTTCTTCGTTATTCTGATGATTATCAGATTATAAAGCCACATTCTGCAGATTCAGGCCTTTTTTATGCAGGATCAGAAAAACGTGAAAAGCACTTTGAAAATGTGCATGTAAATAAAATGACCAATAATAAGTTATTTAATCCTTTTTTAAATAATAAACATTTTCTTGCCTGAAATGCGACAGCAGCTTCCTTTAGAGATCAGCAGCTAAAAATCCTTCTAGCATAGAAATTTATTAAAAGATGTAAAAAAAAACATCTTTCAATGTTTAATAAAAGAAATGTGTCATCTTTATTGAAAGAGTTGATTATTTTATGAATCCATAATTGGATGTAAAATTTGTTTAATAGAAGATTTTTTACAGAATCTGAACCAGGAGAAACTGAACCGAGTTCTGGATAAAACGGATCTATAGATTTATTTTCATCTTAAATGTAAACTGTTTACATGTTTGTTCAGTTTTGGTGTAATTCCTGCTCAGTTTGCTCTTTCTGGAAATGGATTCATTTTATTGGGAGATGGACTGAATTGTGAATCAACAGGAAGTTAATATTTATTATTTCACTGCAGCAGATTCTGCATCATGAAATGTCTCCACATCAACCCAGAAGAACCAGATCCGTCCTCAGCGACTCAACAGAACGTTGATGCTCTGCTGTTCAGCAGCTCTTATTAAAACGGGTCGGCCCGTCATGTGACCCAGTTATCAAACACCAGTTTCCTAAAGGTCCCTTCACGTCCCGCCTCCTCATGCAGACAGACAGAGCAAGAAGCTGCAAGTTGATAAAAACAGATTCTGGGCGAGTCGGGGCAGAACCGCAGGCGCGGCTGAGCCGGGCCTGCACACACAGATCCGCTCAGCGCCTCGGCTGCTGGGCTCCTCTGGATCCCAGGAGAAGGTCTGACTTTAGGATTTCGTCGCTCCAACAGGAGCAAAGCACAAAACGAAACTGAAGAAACCAGAAAACCCCGGGATGATCGGGTTCTTCCGTTTCTGTTGGTCCAGCTGCTTCTGGCTCCGGTTCCAGCTGGACCCACTTTCACCTCCACTGACCTTTCTGCGACTCGTGCCGCTCCGTTTTGCCCTGGTACTCGAAGCCCACGGCGCTCTTGTCCACTTTGTCCGTCTCAACGCCGAACTTCCCCCCGAAACCTTTGGCGTAATCTGCAAAGAAAAAAGTTTGTTTCCATCCCACATAATTTAAATCATTCCAGATATTCCTGATGATTTGACTGAAGGAAGCAGATTTTAGACGCTTCCTAAATGCAACTCTGAAATGTGTCTGTGACCCGAATGGACAGGAAGCAGCTCAGTTTGTATCCAGTTTCACTTCCTGGTCCGTTTTCAAACAGCTCAATAAGGAGGAAACTGACTGTACATCAAACATGGCGGTGGCAGCATCATAATGTGGGACAGAGAACCTAGAGCTGATGGGTCCATCCTGCAGGAAAACCTGTTAGAATCTGCAGAAGATGTGAGTCTGGGGTCAAAGTTCATCTTCCAGCAGGAGGAACTCGCTGACCAGGTTTAGATCAGAGCAGATTCATGTCCAGATCTGAATTCAACAGAAAATCCAAGACCTGAAAACTGACGTTCAGGCTCAGAGTTACATTTCTACAAGAAGCAGATCAGGAATTGTTTCCTTCCACCAAATTTTCCTCTGCTATAAAGAACGAACCTTTCTGTGACTCGTGTTTCTCCGTCTTGCCTTGATAGTCGAAGCCGACCGCGCTCTGGTCGACCCGATCCGCCTGAACGCCGTACCGCCCGCCGAACCCCGTGGTGTAGTCTGCACAGCGCAGGGGTCAGAGGTCAGAGTGAAGAAAACATTTCCTACCAGCACAGCAACATGTGAAGCTGCTGCTCAGCTGCTAACAGGAACTCTGGATTATTAATCTGGAGCAGAGCTGGATTTTTATCCTGCACATTCCAGGAATGTCTGAGGATCAGACGAGTCTGGACAAACCTTTCTGCGACGCGTGTTTCTCCGTCTTCCCAGCGTATTCAAAGCCGACGGCCGACTGCAACGAAACGGGAAAAACTGTTATTCAAATGTAAATAATCCAATAATTATGAATCCTGTTATTTGATGCTGGAATAAACAGGAGCGTCAGACATGAAGTCATTTATTGATGTTAGATTTCATTTCCACACGGTTCACCGCTCAGATGTTTCACCTCTTAAAATTCAACATGATCAAAAAAATTTGGCTGTTTTGACAAAATAAAATCCAAAAACTTTATTTTAGATGTCAAAATAAAAATTAATTTCCAGAAAATAATGGCAAAAATACTGAGTTAGGTCAACTCGTTAAAGAGGGAGGATATTTATGCAACCATTTATTTGACAATATTTTGCAAAAATCAGTTTTAATTTTTACATGAAAGGTTTTTTTCTGTCAATTTGTTGAAAAATTTACAACAAATATGAGAAATTAATAAATCTTCTCAATGTTGATGTTTTTAACTGTATAATCAAACATTTTGTGCATCTTTTGTTGTAGAAACGTGTGAATAATTTAAACAGGCACTGGGATGTAAACCTCCATCTGATTGGCTCTTTGTGTTGATTCAGGACCGGTTCTGACCTTACCAGGGGTCCGACTCATGTCTGCTGCTGATTGGTCGGTCGCCATGGTGATCCCAGGAACCAACGCTCGTTTACAATGTTTCCCTTTTCAGAGCCAAAGTTCAGAATTAGGCCATAAAAAGAGAAACTTCCTCTTCAGCCTGAGAAAACCAGAAGCTGCTGGAGGTTTTTACTTTTGTTCTGGTTAATCAGTGGCGATAAAATTCAGGCTTCATTTTATGGAGTCGTCATCTCTCATCAATTTCAACTAAAATGTCAAATTCTGTGTTGATTCCTGAGAAAACCCGACGATTTTCATTCAGTCTTCAGGCTGATTAGCAACAACATTTAATGCAGTTTTTCTGGGGCCCAAATATGAATCATTTAAGGTTTGTTTAGTAAAAATCTGCTATAACCTCGGTCTGCTTCAAAATGCGGCTGTGCTCATGGTTTTTATTAACTGTGCAGGAAGATGTGAATGTGACAGTTTGGTTTTTAAGATCAGAACAAGTTTGCTTTGCAGTCGTTTCATATCTGCAAAATATTAAGCTTTGCAAACCCAAATAATTTTTCTCATCTCCTGCTGGCGGTGCGTTTTGTCAGGATGAAAACTCTTCAGCGAAGCGGCTAAGAGGAGGCACCTTGTCGACGCGGTCGGCCTGGACGCCGTACTTCCCTCCGAAGCCTTTGGACGTGTCGGTCTGGGAGCAATGCTTGGACAGTTTGCTCTGGTAGTCGTGACCCACAGCAGACTGAAGACAAAACAAATCAAATCCATTTTAAAAGCAACCGAACCCCATCCACATCAAACTGCAGCATTTCTTTGATCATTTCTAATAATTAAACATCTATATTCTACTCAGTTTTTTAAATTTGAGGTTCATAAAGTGTTGTATGTATTTCAGACAGAAATAACCAAAAACAAACAGAAAACTGTTTTGAGATCATTTAAGGCTGATTATTATTTTCGTAAGCAATTATTCTGATGACTAATTGTATAAAAATTTGCCACATTTTTATTTAAGCACTTAAGCTTATTTTATACAATAGTAGAAATGCACTAAAATATGCAAATAAACAAATAATTCCTTTTTTAAATAAGTAAATACAGATTTTCTTGGATTAATCTGCAGCTAATCAACACTTCTACCATCAACATGTGATTAAGTTAATTTATATGAATTAAAATGGTGTCTGGTTTTCTACAGAACCAGAACCAGGTGAAGCTAAAAGGATTTCTGGTAGAACAGATTTACAGACAAAGAAGGTTTTTATTCTAAATGCAAAACGTTTGTGTAGTTTTGTTTTGGGCTCCGACTGCGTTGCTCTTTCAGAAAATTGTTTCTTTTAAAGACTTTACTGCAGTTAACCATCAATCGATTCCTAAATTAGTTGGTTATTTCAATAATGGATTAATAGTTTCAGCCTTAAAATAATTAAATCACATAAAGCATGAAATATTAGTGTTTTATGACCATGAAGCCACTTGATGGAAACTTTTAGCTGATAGTATTATTGCTTTATAGAAATGATAAAGTTTCTATGACTGCAGCCTCTAAAAGGCATTAGAACCAGGAACCAGGAACCAGGAACCAGGAACCGTCCATCTGGTTAAACTGATGAACTGATGCAGGTCAACCTGCTGCCATAACAGATGATGCTGGACGATGAACCGACCCAGAAGTTATTGCAGTAAATGATAATATTGTTGTCTTGACTCCATTTTCAAGTAATATAATGATAATTGTATAACAGAAACCGGCGGCCCACCGGGTCGCTGCGTTCCCATGCAGACGTCTGACTCATCAGAGCTGTTTGGTGTAAACACACCTCACTCATCACATCCACGCTGCGGTGAACACACACAGACACACACCCGGCTCAGTTACTGCCGAGTGGGTAGAGAGTCAACCGGATGGATGGTTTAACTCAGAAACCATCCAGATGGATGGTTGGTTGGTCGGCCGATCAATAGGTCAGTCGGCCGATCAATAGGTCAGTCGG
>NW_006800211.1:299788-313077 GCF_000485575.1 Poecilia formosa | reverse complement strand
GAGGGAGAGACAGGAGGATGATGGTGAAACCTCAAAGTCCGGGTCGGTCTCCCAGTCGTCTCCGCCGTCGTCAACGGCAACCTTGACGTTTTGACCTGCAGCAGCTTTCCACATGTTCAATCAGCCCAACTCACTGCAACACAGACGGATCAGACATTACTGACGTTCAGAACAAGTTTCATCTAGGTTTTTACGTCATTGATGATCATAATTCAGCACCAGAAGAAGCCAGATGTGATTGTTGCTGTTTTTGCTTTAAATAAAAAACTGATAGTTATTCTTTATTGTGTAAAATCTGAAATTTTTTAAAACGGTACAATACAACCATAGTTTTCATAATTTAACTTTTCCACACAAGTAAAAACAGAAGAAACACACAATGCTTAAAGGAAACAAGACAAAATGGAAATGGATATTTAAGTTCCTGTCAATGGCAAGAACACAAAGTGTCGCCCCAAAGAGTGAAGATGGAAGCAGAAGCTCATTACAGCTTCACTTCGTTTATAAGCATCATCAAAATCAAAGCAGCAGAATCACTCGTATGTTTTTCTAAATCATATCATGGATTTAGAAAATCAATTCAACAGAAAACAATCAAACTAAATTTTATTGTTTAGCAAATAATTTATATACATTTAAATTAAAGAATGAAAAACCATCATTTTAACTCCTCAACAATTATTCCACACCTGAATCTCTCCAACTGTTTTAATATCCATCCTGACCTTCAGTCGTTTAAATAAATCAGTCTAAGTTTGAACCACTTCACCTTGCTGTTCTGAGCTCTATGAAATCAGAAAACATTAAATAAAGTATGCAATGTCAAAAATATTTTATCAGTTGGATGAAAATAATCAGTTATAATTCAGACAGTTTTCTTCTGGAGCATGCAGTCAGGTTTTATGTTGGTTTTATGTGAGTTTCTCCACACAGTAACTAATGAGTGGAAGTATTAAGCAACAGTATGACAAGTGATTTATTCAGAAAATATTTGATTTTATTCGATATTGGTAAATGGTCCTGCAGTCTCTTTAGGTCCAGGCGGATCAGGACCACCAGGTGGGTCTGGGTTTGGGTCTGTTTTCTGCTTTGCTCCGTGGTGGCAGAACAGAACCTCCCTCTGGAGCCATTTTGGGATCATCAGACACATTCCTCTGGGTTTCTCCTGACTCAGCAGCGTGTGGACAGCCAGCATCTGTGTTTCATCAGAGGCTCCACTGGTCGAGGTGGGATCAGGAAGCAGGAACCTGCATGGTTACTGGTCCATGACAGGAATCTCAGCAGAACCACACCCAGCTGCTGCTCACCTTTCAGGCAGCTGAGGAGGTGTGTTGATGTGACTGAGAGTCTGATCAAACACTGTTAGTTGATTTTTGACCTTTGCTCTCAGACAGTTTCCTCCTGATAAATCAGATCAGGGTATAAATGTCTGAATTAGCCCGATCCCTCCCTCTGAATCAGCCAATTAACGGTTAAATCTGAACATACATGTGTACGTGTCGCGTCTCAGCTGGTTAGTTTCCTCCCCCACTCGTCCAGGATGAACATTAAGCAACATTAGAGGATAAAACCGAGCAGAAAACTGAGATTTGGGATGAAACCGTGGTGCTTGTGGGTCAGTTTGGTTCTGGTATTTCCTGTTCCAGTTTTCCAGCTAGCAGCAGGCTAACGTTAGCCTTCCTTCTGGAATGATCACCTGGAATCAGCCCTCCCGCTCCATGGCGGGGGTTTTAACACTCACCGTCACCCAGAAAAAGGTTCACTCCAGTCGGCTGGTGAGCGCAGTCCCGTCCGGTAGATGTGGTCCGGTTTGAAGGCGAATCGTTTGTGGAAACCGCAACGTCTCCTTCCGCGACTCTTCCGGCTCTCCCGATATCCCGATCCAGCCCTGACGTCACAAATGGGCGGGGCGTCGTGGTAAATAAGCTCTCTGCTCCATGGTGGTATAGAGCTCCAGAAGTACCAAACCGAGCTCTTTTTGCGTCTTTTTTCTTTTTTTTTTTTTTTTTCCCCCATTACTTTCATAAATCTATAATACAACACCGGTGGGATTGCAGGCTACATAAGAATACTTATTAAAAACAGACATACATTTCAATAAATATACTATAAAATTTATTTCAGCAAAAAGGGAAGCTCAAATATGGATTTACAGTTATATTTTAAGTTTTGTTGTAAATTTTAACTATTCAGACTTTCAGGTAAGCTACCTATATTCTTTTTCTTAGAGAATTACAATTTATTGGACCATTTTTGACATTTTGCAAACATTGTATTTTATGTCAAACTTATTAGCTTTCATCAGGTGAGTTGCTTTGATATTCCTGGATTTATGAACATGAACAATTCTCAAATGATTAAAAAATTGACGTTTTAGTACAACTTTTAAGTCTGCCAGTGAACATTTAAACCAACCATTAATCACGTTGTTTTTATGTATTTATTTATTTATTTGATTAGGCTCCTCTCCTCTGGTTTTAAGACTCCAGCTTTTGTTTAGGATTACAAATAGCAGTTTTCTGGTTTAACTTGTAAAGATGAGCTTTACTGACCTCAGTATGCATAGTGCTGGTCAGAGGTTTCCATCCACTTATGTTCAAGATTAAAGTAATATTATGGAGCTTTTAAAAAACTTGAATTGTGTGTTGTTGTTTTTTAGGTTGGAAGTCAGATTTTTTTCAAACTTGTTAAATATACACACACTCCAGTTATAACCAGTAAACGTCTCAGCAGGTTGATCACACACTTTTCATAACAATCAAACATACTTCAGATGTCATCCTGGTTGACCTTTGACCTCCCTTCTTTATAGAACCGGTAGTTTTTTTGTTTGTTTTTTTCATTTCTTTGCTTCCTGATCTACTTTTTTAAATCAAGGTGTGTGTGGATATATTTAAGCCTGTAAAAGTATAACTTTGATTCTCCGGGATAAGACAAAAATCCTCAAATTCAAAATTGTGTATCTAACGTTGTTTTAAAAAATCCACTGAGGTTCAAATAATTAAAAGGCCAAAATTAATTTGGCTTTAATGATATAAACTGAAAACGGGGGAAAAAAAGTGCCATGGTTCCTGTCAGAAGTCCTTAAAACCAGTTTGAATCTAACAAACGCAACACGAAACGTCAAGCCAGAAGCTCAGCCTCGGATCTGCAGTGGAAAATAAGTTTCAGTATTTTATTGAAAGTAAGCAATAAATAATACTGTGATAAAAATAGTTTATAAGTACTCAGACTGTACATCATTGTTACAAGATCAGAAGATTCAACAGAAGGAGCAGGAATAAAAACAGCAACATGATTTGCTTTGTGCATAAATGACTAAAATCACAAGAAAAGAAAAAAACGTTGGTTCCTTTTGCATCGCCATGGAGACGGATGTTAGGACCTGTGTTTCTGGGGAACGAACAGGACGAGACAACGCGGATGGCTGATAATAAATAAGGGACAGGGAAGGAGTTAAGAACAATAAGGCTTGGTATAAAATCTTAGTACAAAGTAATTTTAAAAAAGGTTTATGGGAGGACGTGATGGCAGCGGGGATCAGCTGAGGCCTCGGTGAACTTGGTCCGCTAACGGAGCCCGAGGCGCCCGCCTGGACCGGCGAGGACGTCTGTGGGTTCTCCGGAGGTTAGGAAGGCTGGATTAAAGGGATCTGCAGGGAAAGGCGAGAGGGAGCTTCCTCATAAAACCTGGAGGTCTGATTTCACTGAAAGCAGCCTGCGGATCGATTCCTGCTACTGTTAGATGGCTTCAACTCTGGAGGATTAACATATTTTGGTATTAGATATGAAAATACAGAAGGAAAGCAGAAAAAAATCTGTTTCACATGATATTTGTCGTCACGCCCTGGATGGCCAGCAGTTCGGTTCAAGGCGACAGACGACTCGGAGTTTATGAAACTCCAGCAATTAATCTGATATTCACACAACTAAGAGCCGCATTTACATAAACTCACAGGTCAGGAGCTACAAAAAGATATGAATTAAGTTATATGTCATATTAAAGTCACTTAAGAATAAATTCAATGATTAGAGAAGGAAAACATACATCTGGTCAATAATCAGGATTATAAAAAAGATTAGATAAAACGTCTGCTGGTAGAAATATACAAACTCCAGACGAGAAAAACATTCAGTTACAGAAATCTGAGACCAAACGGTTTTAAAAAGTGGGCTGATTAAGGGGACAGAGGCAAAAAGAGGTTACATTATAACTCCAAATCAATTAAAAGTCCCATTGGTTGACATAAATATCATAAAAACGTAGATTATTCTAGAAAGTTTCCTCTCAGGAAGTATCTGCTCCATCAATAAAATCATCCTTTTTAGTTTCGTTTCAGTTCATCATCCTGGTTCTGAATGCAGGGAATTCCCCTTCATCCTCTGACCAGCGGCTACCTATAGAAATAATGAGGATAAACTGAGAAGGGAGGAGAGACCAATGACAGCGGGGCAGAAGCAGGGGATGGAGGGATGGATGGATGGATGGATGGATGGATGGATGGATGGATGGAAAGAGAGAGAAGAGGCGTAAAACGTGTTATTAAAGCAGAAACTTCTGACACAAGAAAGCTGCTTTCAGATGAGTAATGCAGGGAAACCATACGGAGCTCCAGAAGTGCCAACAAGAAAACCTAAGACGCATTTCCAGGACATCATTTTACTGTTATTATATTGTTATAACCAGAACTTCATCGTATTAGTTTTTGATTAATTGCATAGATCTCAATATATTAAAATTTCAAAGGAATTAATCACTTTTTTTTTGCGTTGTTTTTTAAGTCTATAAATCTGATGCACATCCACCAACAGCAATGGATGACAAAACTGTTTCTTTCTGCTCACTGGGTTTAATTTCCGCTTCTAAACTGATTGGATTGGACGCTGGAAAAAACTATTGTTGTTCAAGTTGTTCTAAAAGGAGTTGTCAAATAAAGTCTCAATGCTAAACATGTAGCAGCTAACGCTAATGTCAGCATCTACATTTCTAAGGAAGTCCTGAAACTGTGGAAATCTGAATAACATTTTGCTCCCATCTGGTAGTTAACGAACCGGAAGAACAGATTAAAACTTATAATTATATTTCTTGTAGACCTCCTATGTCTATGTATTCAAAAATTTGAATCGAAAAGGTTACTTATTTTGTCAAAAAAATAAAACTAAAAATTTGATCGCTTTCTACTGCTAAATTAAATGTTCATTTAGGAACTTTCAATCCTAAGAGTAATAATCTTTTCACTTTTAGAGCAAAAAACACTTCATGTTTCCAAAACTACAACCTGTTTAATTTTCTCAGATGGCACTGACTGAGCTCCGTACATATGCTGCTTCTATCTGAATCTCGACAGTTGGTGTGTGTGACCTTACCGTTGTGTTAACAAGAGTAGGTCCTGACTGTGGCAGTGTCCAGCCTCTGTATAGACTGACCTCCTGCGTTGCCATGTTGGTCAAACCGCATGCAGAGACATGCCGTTAGTGAGAAGGAGCAGCTCAGCAAAGCCATTCAACAAGCATCAACACAAGTAGTCTGAGCCCAACGGCCCTTCAGATCTATTTTACTCCAGTCAGAAAAAAGTGGAGGCATGCAGGGAGAAGCTTGGCTCCTGCCGCTTACCTTCCATGGGGCTTCTCTTTGGCTGCGCTGAGGGCGACGCGGCGCTGCTGCTCGTCACTCTGAAGTTAGCAGGCAGCGTGTCGGACGCACCCAGAGACATTCCCCTCATGTCCTTGGGCCTGAACTTCTTCCTCCATGAGGGAGCGCGCCGGAAGTTCTTGTCGTCATCCTGGAGGAAAGATGGTCATCCTGAGAGCGGTTCTAACCAACGGTTTGGGTCTCTGTGTCGGTTTCTCACCTCCTCCACCTTCCTGTCCGCGCCGACGGCCATCAGACTGCTGTACTCGCGCTCCAGCGCTGCTCTGGCCTGCAGGTTCACAACAGACGCATCTTTACACGCACTTTATCGTTTTTGGTCATGAAACCTTGAGCAACTCCTGTTTTTTGGCACCTGTAGAGTTCCCACACATCATCCACTGGCAGACATTTTACGGTTTAAATATGTAAACTACAAACCACGGACTGCAAATAAACAAATAAGGGTTTCCCTGCAGGGATAAAGGTTGGGAATATCTAATAATAAATCTTCTGGTGATGATAATAATCAGAGGGTTTTCACTGGCAGCCTTTCTGCTCTATCTGCTGAGTAGTAAGTATTAAGCATGTTAACCTGACGTGTTTCAGTCAGTAACTCAGAAAACCAGGCAGATAAAACTTTACTGATAAACTGAAAACCCAGTTTGGTTCATGAAGTTCAACAAGCTGGAAAAAGTCACTATGTCCACCTTATTATATGGAGTTTAGCTTAGAAAATTAGGTATTTATTTAATTAGTATTGATTACTTTTTATAAATATTTATAATGTGTTACATATTTTATAAAAAGAAATAGTATAACATTTTAATTTAATTCAAAGAATCCTTGTTTTATATACATGTAATTTAATTAAAATAAAATGTATAAAAAATAGGTATTTTTCATTTAAAGACAGGATGCATTTGAATGCAAACTCAATAAAACACGGAGAGAGGAGAGCGAAATTACAATAAATAACTTATGGAGTATTTATTTAATTTTTTTACAAGTAAAAAATAATGCATTAAATATGCCTGTAATTAAATGTGGATCAATAAAATTTATTGATATCATTTTAAAAACTATATATTTCATGTTTCCGCAAAACAATTTCTTCCCAGTTTGTTATGGTTCAGAATCAAGTTTTAAAATAAAATCCTTCTCCAACATGCAGCAGCAAGGTGGCTGAATGCTGAGCTTCAATAAAACTCAGAACTCCTGTCAGGATTTAAAGTTAACAGAAATCATGAGCAGCAGAGGAAAACAAGCTGGGAGGAACTGAAACACGGAGAAACTCGGTCAGTAAGAAACTCACATTTCTGTGTCTGGTCTCTACAGCTTTTCCTCACAGCTGGAGCTGGGAGGTCAGAGTTTGTTTACATGTTGTCTTCGTCTTGTTTACGCTGAAACTCTCCTGATTTGGGATTTCCTCTCCAGGGGATTTAAGGTTCAAACAAGTTTCCACACAGGCAAGTCCTGATCTCAGATTTAATATTTATTTATTGATCTTTTCCTCATCAAACTTTCCACTGAATATTTACTCCTAGTTAAAACTTTCCTGTTTTATTTAATCTAAACCTGTTTAGTCCCACTGCAGTATTTACTCTCAGATTATCTTACAGGCCTTCAGATAACACACCCATCTAATCAGGAAGTCCCGCCCACTTCAGGGGCCATTTCCTTCACCGCCTACATGTTTACATCACAGCGGGCGAGTACATGCAGCGTGTGTGTGCCTGTGTGTTCTGGTGTGTGTGTACCTGTGTGTTCTGGTGTGTGTGTACCTGTGTGTTCTGGTGTGTGTGCCTGTGTGTTCTGGTGTGTGTACCTGTGTGTGTGTACCTGTGTGTACCTGTGTGTGTGTACCTGTGTGTTCTGGTGTGTGTACCTGTGTGTTCTGGTGTGTGTACCTGTGTGTTCTGTGTGTGTACCTGTGTGTATCTGTGTGTGTGTACCTGTGTGTTCTGGTGTGTGTACCTGTGTGTTCTGGTGTGTGTACCTGTGTGTATCTGTGTGTGTGTACCTGCGTGTATCTGTGTGTGTGTGTGTACCTGTGTGTTCTGGTGTGTGTACCTGTGTGTTCTGGTGTGTGTACCTGTGTGTTCTGGTGTGTGTACCTGTGTGTTCTGGTGTGTGTACCTGTGTGTATCTGTGTGTGTGTACCTGTGTGTTCTGGTGTGTGTACCTGTGTGTTCTGGTGTGTGTACCTGTGTGTTTGTACCTGTGTGTTCTGGTGTGTGTACCTGTGTGTTCTGGTGTGTGTACCTGTGTGTTCTGGGTGGGGATCTTGTGTGTATGTACCTGTGTGTTCTGGTGTGTGTACCTGTGTGTTCTGGTGTGTGTACCTGTGTGTTCTGGGTGGGGATCTGCAGCAGCAGAGCCAGTGAGTTGTGGTCGAAGCTTTCGTCCAGGGCGAGCAGCGCTCCGTGAACGCCGCTCTCGTACAGGTTGCTGCTGTACTCCTTGAGGCCGATGGCCTGGACCCAGCCGATGACGCGCTCGTTGGTCCACACCAGAACGTCTGAAGGGACAGAAACACAAACCTTATTGTTTAAAGAGAGCTTGTTTTGGCTCTCCATGGTTCTCAAACTGTGGTAGGCGTATCACTGGGGGGACGTTTGAGCTCCACCTGAGGGTCTCCTGTGGCTCTATGAACACAGAACCTGGGAGTGAACCAACCTGCAGAGGCTCTGCAGCTGTTGTTCATGATTCTGATTTATTTCTTCTGTCTACATTTGAACATAATGCTTTCATTTAAACACTGCTGGTGAAACTTTACTTCAATCACTGTCCCAGGTTTGTTTGGTAGATTTACGTTGCAGTCTACATCCCTTCGCCTTTTTTTAACCAACACTTCTAAACCATTAGACAAACACGTTTGAAAGTTTGTTTTGTTATAAGGTGCATTTCTGGTAAGTTCTTCATTAGTTTCTTTTATACTCATCATGGTTTGTCCCTTTAAATGCTACAGCCTGAGCAGGTGTGTGGGCGGGACCAGCCCAGCACTTCCTGTTTAAATATTGCATCACCGGGTTCAATGAAATGGAGTTTTTGTTTTTGTTTTGTATTGTTTTGATAAACAATACAAAACTTTTTATAAATATTTATATGCATTACATATTTTATAAAAAACAAATAGTATATATAACATTTTAACTTACAATATTAAAAGAGCAATAGTAGATGAGTTTGTAAATTAGAATCATAACCTTTTTCCTGATTCTTTGTCTAGACTTTGTTGTTTGGTTTGACCAGTTTTCTCCTGCCATGGTTCGATGAAGAGCAGGCGTGTCGTTATTTTGTATAATAATAACAGCTTCTGGATACTTCGGATGGATGTCAGGAAACAAAAGATGTTGAGCAATAAAATCCACCAGAACAATTTGGGCCTGGCAGCTCATACTGCTGTCTTTTCACCTTTTTTGACTGTTTGACAACACTACCTCACAGCATTGTTTAAAGAGCTGGACCGGTTCTGTGGGCTGGTTCTGTGGTGGAACCTGGTCCAATAGGTCTGGGCAGAAATCATCTAGAGGAAACACTGCAGCTTTCTCAAAAAGTTCTCCTGTTCTTTCTCTATGAACCTCAAACTGATTTTTCTCCAATGTCCGGAACTCAATCAGAGACATTTTCCTGAAAACAATTCATTTTTATATTTAGATGCACCAGGAAGTTGGCTGAGGAGCAAATTTAATGTGTGCTAAACTGCAAAGAAAAGTTGTTTTCATAGTTTTTTTCATAGTTATTGTAGGTTGGATGTGTTTGCTGAAACCTGCAGTGTCAGGGAGCCACCAGCAGGAGGAGCTGGTCAGGTGGCTTGTTACCTGAGAGCTCCAGCTGGGACTCGTCTCTCCTCCTCTCCAGCTCCTTCCTGTCGTAGTTCAGCCGCCGCAGACACATCACGCCACACTGGAAGCTGTTCCTGTTGCACAAACACAAACTCAGCAGTTGGGTCATGTTTACACACACACACACGCACACACAGTAAGTCGGGATGGATGCAGGATGTAAACAGGTTGAGGAATAATGTGGAAGTCCAAACATTTTTTCAGTCTGTAGGAACCGAACTGATTCATACTGTTGGATTTAATAATCTCTCCATGAATGAATGAATGGACATACTCAGTTAATCCCAGATGGAAATGTACATATTTCAGTACAACCCGTCCAAACATTTAGACGGGTGTCTGAGGTTGCAGCCCTTCACCCAGAGGAGGCGCTCTCTCCTCTCACTTCGGGCTGAGACCTCTTCCTGTTCAAGGCTGCTGCATGTGAAGTCGTACCTGTGGAAGCTGTCCACCATCTTCAGCTGCCCCCTCAGGTCCTTCTTGGTCAGGTGGTCCAGCATGCGGGCGTCCACCAGGGACTCCATGAAGTAGGAGCGGTACTGAGGCAGACCCAGGCTGGGCAGCCACTCGTTCCCGATCCACTCGTGGTTCATGTCTCCGTACGCCAGTGTCTGCAAGGCCGCAACGAACTGGGCTTAGAGCGTCAGAAAGAAAATAACCCACCAACATTCTGGTTCCTTTCACAACAAACACTGAAAACAGCAGAACTGAGACGAAAACCTTTTTACATTAAAGCTTCTGAAGTTTATTAATGGAAGAGTCTTTGGCTAATGATGCCAAAAGCAAATGTTTTATGATTTTATTCTTTTTATAGAGATGTTGAATAATATTTTATAAACTTCAATGTCTAAAGGAAAATTCTGATAAAATAAGATCATATCTGCCCTGTGGTTGAAGTCTGAACATCAACAAAATGCATCAAAAATAAGAAATGTACAGAAAATTAACTCATCCGCATTTTTGCATTAAAATATTTAAACTTACACCAGATCTCTTGCATTCAAAAGTAGTTTGAAATAAATCTGTTTATAATTTCAGGGAGTCAAAATGACTTTTCTTTACCTGTTTTGCTCAATAAATTGTTTATTGTCCACATTATTTTTTATTATGTCTAGCGTCCTTTTTTTGTCAGATATCTAACAATAAGGGAAGAATTATTATTAATTTTTCTGTTAACTGTTATCAATAAGTAAAATGGACATATTATACAACATATTCTAATACATATATATATTTAACATGAATAAATTCAGTAGTAATATTACAGCAGCTGCAATAAGTCCAACACAAAGTCCCAAAATAAAAATTTGGACTAAAACTTGTATCTTACATTATTGCTGCTGTTAAGGCTGATATTTACTGATCAGCCAGTACTGATGTTAATATGATTCCCAGTGGTGGCCAATGCTAACTAAAAGTTAGCTGCACTAAGGCTACCTGTCAACGACATGTGTTATATCGCCCTCAGCAGGACGAACATGGTCATTACACGTCTGCCTGTACAGTGAAAGTGATTCTCTGTGACAAACCTTCCACTCAGTTTCAGTTTTATAAATGTTGAGTTTTGCTAACTCTGTTGGTGACCAAGGTAGGACTTCAGTAGATTTTAAACTGTTTCCTGTGGAACTGCAGCAGCAATGCATTCTGGGAAAAGAATAAACTTAATTTACTAAACCGAGAGGAAAAGGAACTGCTGCATAAACAGTCTCCACCCACTTCAAAATAAAAGCATGAATATGAACATCTGCTTGAATTTCAACAAGTAAATTGGTATTTTAGAATTTATCTGGAAAAATTAAATTAGAGGAAGCTAAAGGCTCTAAATGGTTTCGTTAAAGTGCCACCACAGTGTTCCCATCACTGGCTGTTCCTGCTATGAAAGTGACGGGAAGCAACATGAAACTTTACATAAGCCGAGTGATGAAGATTCATAAAGATGTTCCACCTCCTGGACAGCATTATGTTTATAAAACTGGGTCGCATTTTCTTAATTTTACATTCACAGTTGCATCAGTTTGCTTCTGAAGTATTTTTATTCTTTACAGTATTTACTCAGCTGTTTTATTATTTCTTATTTTTTAAAATTAGAACAGTGAAGAAGCAGCTTCTGAAGCTGCAGCAGGTTTAATGCAGCTCAGCGCGAGTCCATCAGAATGTGTGCAAACCTGGGCCCAGCTGCCCTCGTCATCCTCCTGGTGTTAGCGTGGTTAGAGTGAGCATGGTGAGAAGAACAGAAAGGCGAGGGGTTAGTGAGGCGGCCGTGAAGGGTTAGAGCAGCTTCACGTGAAAAATAATAAAAACATACAAATAAATTAAAATCAAAACACAAAGGCAGGAAAAAAGTTATGAAAGACGGATTCATTTATTTGATTAAAGGAAACCTGATTCTGTTCTAATTGTATCTAAAATAAACAAGTTTAGGTGTTGATTTCTTTAATTGTTACATAGTTTCGGATCTTTGCCAGTTAAAGCCCTTTTCAGACGTGATGCATCCAGTGAGTGTGTATTCAGTCACTTCTGCTCCTGACTCATTCATGTCTGTAAAATGATTTTTACTCAAAGTCTGATTTGACTGTAAACCCATCCGCCATTTTGGAGGAGGAGGAACAATCGTTTTTGCTGCTACACATGTGCTGTCATTACAGTAGCCTCATTAGAAATGTAGTGTTTTGCACACAGATATATGTAGTTCAATCAGATAAAAGTATCTAGTTTAGGACCAATTTTTAAATTACTTTTCACATCATAGTTCACTTCATAATCCATGACTAAAGTTTCTCTAATAATCTGCAGGATGTGAACATCCCAGTGTCCTAATCAATCAGAGGGTCAATCAGATAAAATTTGGACTTCAGTGACAGAGAAAGTGTTTATTTTTAATCAAATATGGCGTGGTCTGACTTGAAAAGTGTTTTTAGAGCATAATTACTCTGTGATTTGTGATCAGTCTTGGCTCAAACCCAGATCAATGAATTCCTTCAGTAAGATATTTACACGTTTCCCTGGTGAAACTTTCAAAGCAAGTTTTCAAACTTTCCAGTTCCACACTTTGGAAATAAAAGCAAATCAAATGATCTAAAAATTCACTATAATATGGCATCATTATTAGATTTATTAATAATGTCTTGTGATAGTTTTCTACAGCAGGGAGAAAATAAATACTATTATTGCTAAGTTTTCTGTTATTTAGTAATTAGAATTAAAGTTGGTAATTCTAACTAACTTAAAACAAGGAATGTGTGATTTAAAATGAATTGTTTGTCTTTTTATGAGGTGTATGACAATATCTGGTTTAAACTGTAAATAATGTTTTCCATGTTTAAGCTTTTAATTCAAGATTGCAAATTATTACAAAACTGCAGTTTGAATGTCAAGAACTTTCAAGGACTTTACGCAGAAATCAAGCACTTTCCAAACCTTGAAAACACCTAAAGGAAACTCTGAGATTATCCAGGAAGGACCTTTAGATACGATGAAATGTCTGAATGGGGCTTTATGAGCGTAATGTTCATAATGATCAACCAGCGGAGGGGGAATAAAATCACCAGAAAAACGGCCTGGTTACACAGAAACTTATCTTAGCATCATTTTAATTAGGAAAACAAAGAAGAAATGAAGAAATTATTATTTAAAAAAACTAATCAACTATGAGGCACAAACAAACTAAACCAGCAGGACAGAACTGGCTAGCTGAACAGAAAGAAGGGAGCGACGGCTGGCCTCAGGCCGTCTGCTTCAGGCCGTCTGCTTCAGGCCGTCTGCTTCAGGCCGTCTGCTTCAGGCCGTCTGCTTCAGGCCGTCTGCTTCAGGCCG
>NW_006800211.1:287497-299339 GCF_000485575.1 Poecilia formosa | reverse complement strand
CGGCCTGAAGCAGACGGCCTGAAGCAGACGGCAGCAGCGGCGGCGCCCAGCTCATCCGGGTGGACTAACCGTGGGAGGCGTGGCTGCCAAACTTTCCATCTCCTCATGTGTGACCCAAACGTTTCCTGTAGACTGACCATGTGTCACCCCCCAATCAGAAGAGTGCAGAACGGAAACAGTGATGAAGGACAGAAACAAGGCAGGAAGGAGAAAAACAAAACAAACCGGGGAGAATTGGTTGTTAGAAAGAGACAAAAGTGACTCATTAGTGCGTGTTAAAAAGTGTTAATGCATTAAAAACATGCTGTAAAAAATGCCAGGAGTGTGTGAACGGACCACTGAGGGGATAAAGTGTGTGTGAGAGCAGTGTGTGTGTGAATGGGACGGTACCGTTCTGGAGGTGGGCGGGGCCGACGGGCTGGTGAGGGACATGATTTCCTGGATGGCCAGGCGCAGCTTGAGGCGGTGCAGAGGGTTGCTGATTCCGATTTCTCTTTGGATCTCCGTGTCGGACAGCGCCGACATGATGGCCCCGCTCTTCACGTTGGCTCGGCACGCCGCCACGTACCAGGCCGGCATGCCCACCCACAGCTGGCCACAGGGGGGCAGCAAAGAGACGAGGCAGGTCAGTAAACTGGAAAGCAAACTGGTTCAACATGTTTTCTACTGGGAGCTACCAGTCAGTCAGTGAACCAGATTAAAACACACTGAGGAGGATTCCTGATATCAATACAGATCCTGATTCTACCCAGGAAAACTCAGTGAGCAACAAACTCATTTCAGTTCTCAGGATTCAAACAAACTGATTCAGTTCTAAACTGTCAGTTTGAAGCTTTATTGTTTTATTTGCTTTTGTAAAAACATGCATAAAAATCAGCTCATGGTCCAGTAGATCAGGGACCTCATGACATTTATCACTTTTGGAGCATTTTCATTATGGGATGCTGTTTGTAAAGTTACAGTCAAAAACTAACAGCAACAATAATTTAGTCTGTCAAGTGAATGAAAAAGTCATGTATTCACCATAATATTCATTCATTCATAAAGGTCACAACTTCAATTTAAATATTTAATTAGCAAGCTAAACATTTAGTTTGGTGTTTAAAATTTAGTTTAAAAACAATATATTAGATTCAAACCAGACATTTAGCTCAGAGCTAGTTGGAGGCTTGCTAACTAGATAAAGTTCACTAAATATTTAGTTTGAATCTCAACATTCAGCTTGCAAACTAAATATTTACTTTCAAGTTCAATAAATAAAATGTGGTTTTGTCGAAGCAAAACTTTCCTCAAACCTTAAGATCTGTTCAGCAGAATGTGATTAGATCATTACGTAGTTTTCCTCCAGTTCTATTTTCGAACAAGGATTAAATCATAATTTAAAAGGCAAGATGGCCCTAATTTGAATCTGCTACTCCAGGATGCTCCCTAAATCTGACCTCCTCCACGTGTTTCAAACATGGAAACTCTCTGATGAGAGTCACAAGTTTTATCTACAAAGATAATAGCTAACAGTTTTCCCTGAAACTTTACAATCTAGTCTCAGAGGCTTAATTTTGATTTTCCTACCTCTAACCAAGCCACCACGGTGGGTCCGTCCCACTGGGCGAACGGCAGGCCCTGCCTGCGAGCCTCTTCCAGTAACTCATGCCTGTCACACAAAAACAATCAAGTTAACAACCAATTCATATTCCTGCAGACAAACTGAAAGCCTTTAGTATTTTCAACATGCAGTCAGTCATGTTCACCGTTTAAATCCCAAAAACTGTCAGCGACATGCACACTCAGAACCAAGAGCAGGAGTTTGAGAGGAAACAGAAAGGGAAACCTGGGAGGAGTTCTGGAAAACTCTGCTACAACAAAACACCCACTGCAGGGTTTCATGTTTTAACGCTAGTTCTGCTAGCTGCTGTAGCTAACTGGGAACAGAGTTTCATCAGAGGCCAATCACAAAAGAGGTTGAGAATAAATCTGACATGCACCTGTAATCACCTATCAGAGGTCTGAACTGTTGCTACAAGACTCAGTTTATATAGTTAACCACTAGATGGGGCTGCAGCATCGACAAATTTAAACCAGAATAAAATCTAACAATAAAATAAGATCACACAAAAATCCAATATTTCAATCAGAACTTTGAGCTCTGGGAGGTGGAAATGTTCTCCCAGTGAAAAGCAGCAAACACACATTCCTGTTAGTGAAGCTCCTCTGTGGAAGGCAGGTAGAGAGCAGCATGGAAAACCAACAGGCATTCAAAAGGGACAGCTGTGTGGGGTCCTGGAGAGTTACTGGCTGGGGAAGAGTGAAGCCAAGAATGGGAGGAAGACGAGGCAACGTGAAGCAACTTACCCGGTCTTTGGACTACTCATGGAATGAGAGGAGGATGGTGGAAAAGGGGAGGAAGGTGGGCAAACAAAACAGAAAACAATGAACTGATGCCAAATCATGGAAGCAACAACATTTATGGTGCCTGTGTTGTGCCTGCTCAGAAATCACAACAAAAGGAAAACAGTGAATTATTCTAGGCGCTGGCTGTGATGAAGCAAGTGGGTGTGGAGTGGAAGGAGTGAGTCGGTGGGTGGGAGTGAGCGTGAAGCAGCATTAAACTGAACACACTGCTCATCATGTTGTGCATTAGTGGTGTCCTATGCAGCAGAACGGTGTGTTTTGGACAGCAGGAAGCAGATAACTCACTTCTTCTGGAGCTTCCTGTTCTTCTCAGAAGGACCTCCTAATGTTCCCATTCCCAGACCGTCCTTTGGAGATCCGTCTGCATCAGGGGTGCCGGCTACAAACACACAATCCACGCTGGGATCAGATCCACTGATCCAAATTAATACTCTGGGATCTTTCTGATAAATACTCCGGGTGGTTTTAACGTCATGTATTAAAGTCAGAGATGGGACTGGAGTTTGGGACTCGTACTCCAGTCGAACCTGGACTGGCTTTCAAAAGGCTTCAGACTCGACTCGCGATTTAAAACTTGTAAAAAAATCTTTTACTTGAATGTTTTTTATGTTTTCTTGACAATGTCCTCTGTCTAATCTCTGCCTGCGCCTCTGAACCGCCATCTTGGTAGGCAAGCGCAGCGTAAAGCATAGATGAACCATGGCTTCCACACCAGCAAAAAGAAAGTACTCAACAACTGAGCAACAGTTTTAATGTACTTATACTGTTAATAAATTAGATAGAGAATGAGTTTTAAGCTTATGGCTTTTTTATTGTTGTCATAGCAACTTCACAGCAACTGTCATGACAGTTACGGATACCTACCAAGATGGCTGCCGGCCACAAAGTTCCTGGAAGTATGACGTCACATGGGAAATATGTAATGCCTTTTCATTCATATCAACGTGAGAAACACTCATTTTAAACTAAACCAATGAAACAAATGATAAGTAAAAATGAAGAGCTGGACCTTGGCTCGGTGAGTCCTTCCCAGGACCGCTGGGCCGGCCCTTCTCCTTCTTCCCAAACAGGCGTCCGATGGAGGACTTGATGCTCTTCTTCTTAGCTGCTTTGTTGAGCGAGTCCTGGCTGCTGTTGCTGCTGCTGGGGTTGCTGCCCTGGCCATCCTGCAGGCCTCCCAGCCTTCAGACACCAGATGGAGCCGTTTCAAAACCAAACAGCAGAAACCAGGACAGTGACGGGTCAGAAATCAGATAAACTCCTACCCTCGAATGTCTCTGATATCTTCATGGCTGGACGCGTGTCCCAGCTCCCTGTTCAGGCGCATGGAGCGCGGCGTGGTGGGCGGGGACGTCTCACACCTGATGGTGGCCTTGTCGTCCTGCGAAGACTGAGACAGAGCAGAGAGACGAGTGATGCTGCAACCGTTTGAGGTGAAACAAAAGGTTCAGGTACTGGTGACCCGTCCACTGCTGTCACAGAACAGAAACATCAGCCGGATCACAAAGCAGATCCCTGAACAGCTGGGACAGAAATGAAAAGAAACATTTCATTCTTACTTTACAGCAGAAATCCCAGTTATTTCCATTAATCTACTTGATTTAACAGACTGATGCAGCTGATTGCTACATGCAACATTAATGTATTCAATTCAAAAATATTTTATTAATCCCAGAGGGAAATTAAATGGTCTAACTCATGTTTCCTCAAAAATTTGTCATGTGAACTGATCGCTGTGGGAAGGGATGATCTCCTGTAGCAGTCTGTATTACTGCAGCTCTGAAGAAGCCTCTGACTGAAGACATTATGTTGTTGCATCACAGTATGACGATGCTGTTTGTACGCAATACTCTCCATTTTGTGAGGAATCCTTCTTTGCACACTGACCTCTGCAGGTTCCCAGGTGTAAACCACCTTGTTGCTATGGATACGAATAATAAAAAATCCCCAACCAAATAGCAACCAAAAGCAGTCACCCACTGCCCCAAAAAGCAATGTTTCTGCCTGAAACAGAGGAATAAAGTTTTTAAAAATAAAATTTATGCAGTTTTCCAAATCTATTTGGATGGGAAGGACTTTAGGGATAATAATGAGCTAAATATAAATCTATAACCACAGCACTTAAACCAGACGTAAAGGGAGGGAGACACCGGGCAGCAGTGGAAGGATCTCTGACTAAAACAGAGTTTAGCATCTTGCATAATATGGACTTTAATTCCTGCACCTAAAGTTTTAACTGACTTCCTGTTGAAACGTGAAAATAAACAACAAAACAAAGAACTCAAATTATAATAAGTGAAGGAAAATAAAAGCCAACTTATTAGTGAAACGTTTGGGAGACAGAACAGGACGACAGATGATGATGGGAGTTCGGGGTGTGTTTGGGGTGTGGGGGTTCTGGGCGGTCCTGTAAAGCAGCTTTCTATTTTACCTTCCTGCGATGCTTCCGCAGGTCACTAGGCTGAAGCGTGGCAGAAAAAGGAGAGGAGAAGAGCAGTTAGTGAGCAGCAGATCAGAGCCGGACTAAACCACACAAACAGGAAACCAGAAGAACGCAGTATTTTAATCTGTGATCAGCGTTAAACACACAACTCGATACGATCAGAAGCTGTTTTACTGTTTCACTACTTATGTTAAAAGAAACTCTGCAGAAGCAGCACTGCACACAGTTAGAGGACAGGGGCAAACCACGCTGGAGGATGGGTGCAGCCGACTTCATTTAGTTGTTATTCAATCTAAAAACAACAGTATGACAGGGTTAGCTGTGAAAAAGCAAGAGAGCAGAGAATAGCTCCTAAATTTACGACTTGTCGCCGCTGCAGTAATACTTTCCCCTCGCAAAGAAGAGAAAAAAAAAGAAACATGGGAGGATTTATTCCCTCCTACATTCCTCACAAACCTGGCATTAGAAGAGCAAATAAACCACAAGCGTGCCACATTTCTGAGCCCCCCGGAGAAAAATACCTAATCACTCATTTCCTCCGCCCAGCCGGGATGAGCGACTGATTACCAGCTATAAAAGGGAAACAGGAAGAGGAAAAATTCACTTAATGAGCAAAAATGTTGCCTTTCTTCCAGCCGTCCGTCAGTCAGGAATTAGTCCCGACTATCAGCGGCTTTCATTAAAACATCATCTAAAGATGAAGAGATGCTCTAAAACAGACGCAACCAAAACACTTTATTCTTCAAAGCTTTTTACTTTGGAACAGTTTTCCAGAAACACACGCGCCGTCAGAACGGAGTCAATCTGCCTGCAGCTGCGTGTTTTGATCTGAAACTCTGAAGCGTGGAAGGAGCGAAAACTGAAGCTAACCGAAGCACAGCCAGGTGTTTCAGGTTTCGTCTTGGTACCGCTTCATTTCCACACAACTCAAAGCTAATAAAACCTTCTCCAGAGGTGCAGAGTGAGGCAGGACTTTCAAAAACTCACACTTCCTGTTTGGAGCATCAACAAATGCAAACAAAAGTGCAACATTCCACAGATTCCAGGTTTTCCAGCAGCTCAGAAGGGAGAGGAAGTGACAGGCTGCACCCACCCAGGAGGACGATCCTCTGCAGGTACCTGGAAGTACGGGGCATAGCTACAGGCCTGGGGGGGGGGGCTGAAGCCCGCAGCACCATACGGCAGGTAAGTTAGTGTCTGCTGGGACAGGGAGCTCTGGATGATGTAAGGCTCATAGCAATAGTGCTACAGGCAGAGGCAGAAACGGTTATTAACTGTCTAAAGCTATCAGAATGCTTTAATGTGTAACTGGGTGACATTACCAGGGTCATGACCCCCATGCGGTCCAGTTCCCTGTTGGGGCTGCGGGGAATGCGTCTGGGGGTGGACTGGCCCGAGTTGGGCGGCGATCCGCCCAGCGATGAGCCGCCGCACAGAGACGGCGGGATGGAGCTGAGCGAGCGGAAACGCCCTCCAAGGCCGCCGTCGTTGCCGCCGCCGACGCGGCATTCGATCTCCTCCGCTCGGATCGCCGTGCTCTCCTTCTCCTCTTGGATCATCCTGCCAGGGGAGAGGAAGGAAATGTTAGGTCAATATTCCAGGAACGGTGGAAAACCAGTTCTAGTTTCACTTTAAAACAGTTATTGTCCGTCTAATTCACTTGTTCGCTGCATAACATTTGACACAAAAAAAAAGAAAAACATTAAAATTTGCTGGTTATTGCAACAAAATGTGAGCATGAAAACTTTTGCATGGAACGCAGCTAAATTACTAAATATTACTGAACGCTAAAATGTTACATAAAATAATTTAAAACAAAAATACAACATGAAATTAAATAATATTAAATGTAACATATAAATATAGGAGAAAATAAGAAAAAATATAAAGTATAAAATAATAAAATAGTAAATACAAACATTAAATATAAAATAAATATAAAATAATGAATACATTATAATAAAAACATACAAAATTAAATTTTACACAAATAACTTAATATGGGATAAGATATAAAATATAAAATACATCTATTGTATAATGAAGAAAAAAATTTAATGACAATTCATAATATAGATATAACAAAAAACAATATAACATTATAATATGCAATACAAAAATAATAGCATAGAATAATAAAATATAAAAATAAACAATATAAAATAAAATAACTTAAATGATGAAGCTGCAAAATGCAGCAAGTGAAAACTTTAACTCAGTTTGACGTCAGCAGGACTGGAGAACAGGAAGGACATAAAAAGGAGCCAGAACTCAGGATAATAACCTGATTTCATTGTTGATGGCGTCCAGCTGCTCCTGCAGCATCAAGGCGAGCGTCTGGGCGTCGGCCTGTCCCGGGGACAGCAGGTCCACCGAGCTGAAGATGGTCTCCCGGTCCTCCTCCAGGTCCGACGCGTCCATGTCTGTGTCAAAGGCCTGGGCCACGTTAGCCAGGACGTTAGCCTGCTGCATGCGCTCCCACTCCTGCTCGTTCAGCGTCTGCACCTGCAGTCAGTACAAACACACACACACACACAGAGCAGGGGGCGTGACGTTTGGGACGGCAGCACGGTTTCAAAACTACAGGACAGAGGTCAAAGGTCAAACAGGCTGGTGAGTTTTAGTCTCAAACACTGACGGCGTTGCCAAGCAGACTGACTTACATGTCGCTGAAGTCCACAGATGGAGCAAACAAAAAGAAGCAGAAAAGAAGAGAATCGTCAGAAAGAGTTGGAGCATCGCAGAAACGGGAAGAGTGGAAGGATAAGTCAGAGGCTGCAGAGAGCGAAACGGATCTTAATCTGTTCTGGTTCGGCTCAGATGCTGCTGCTTACAGTCACAGCAGAGGAGAGCAACTCACCTTGGACGGCTCGTCCCGCAGCGCCGCCACGCGGCCCTTCTGAGGCCGTCTCAGAACCAGAGCGCTGCCGTAATGATCCGAGTTGCTGTCCATCATGGAGGACGCCGACACCGGGTACCTGAAGTCAGGAGTGCTGCCCAGCTGAGAGCGCCTGGTGGGGGGGAATCCAGAGCTTAAGGAGTCAGCACTGCGAGCCATCTTACAGCACAATCAAGTAACTATGTTAACTTCAGATATTATGAAAATGCTGTATGTATCAAATTTGACTTTTTAATTTACGCTTGAAATTGGGCCACTGTCTCTTTAAAACTTCTGCTCTTTATGAAGCTCCGCCTTCAGGAAGTCATCCAACATGGCTCCTCTATTAACCCTTTCACAGATAGGAACTGTGAGAGGCAGTTCCTATCATGAGCTCAGCAGCTCCACCAGCTGTTTGCTAATTGCTGCTGGCTAGTCTGAAGGAGCTGAGAGGGGGAAGCTAGGAAACTGCAGCTCTGAGGAGTAGCTAGGTCCAACTCTGTGTTTTGGTTCTGAATGGTTGCCATGGAGATTAAAGGATTTCTCATGTGTGTAAGAATAAAGGCAACACTCCAGGTATGTTTTTGAAGGAATAACATTACAACATGAAAAAAAGCTCAAAGATGTCGATTTTACATAACACTGCCCCTGTAAACGGGGGTGTCCATGGTAACGGCTGGGATGTTTACCCGTGCAGCAAGGAGTTACTCCGGCTCCTGCCCTGCTCACTCTCTGCCCTCATGGTCTCAATCTGGATCAGGAGTTGCTCCTGCATGAACAAACGAGGATGTTAAAACCCAACAAAACACGGAAATTTAACGTCAAACGTCGACACAGGAAGCACGTCTTCACCTTCTCATGGTGAGACTCCTCAATCAGCTTCTTGGTGTGCTCCAGCTCTCTGATCAGGGCGTTCTGAACGGAGCGGGGAGAATTAGGTCATACATCATGTTCCCGTATCAACAGATAATCGATCCAACAAGCTCCCAAATGCAGAAAGAATCGTATTAGTTTGTGTCCTGCTGGTTAGAAATTCCCTTTTACAGGATTCAGAACAATTCAAGCAGGTTTTCAAACATTTCCAGCACTTCGATTTGGAAATAAAAAGCAATACAAATGAACCAAAAAAGACTTTCAATTCAAAATTCTATATTATTTGTTGCTGATATTAATATTTTATTTGTGATGGTATTCTACTATCTACAGCAAGGACATGATAAACTAAAATATAACAACATTTTCTGTGTTAAAATATTTCTCCCTCACACACTTTATACGTGTGGCAACATAAAACATAACATGAAATATAACGAGCTCAAAAACTCACTGAGCCTTTAGGAATAATAAGTATTCACTACACTGAAACAATAAAACAAACCTAGTTACTAGTTTTTATTTTATTTTATTCTAAAATAAAAAAATAAAGAAAATGTCTAAAAAATATTCTGGCATTTAAATAAAAATAATATTGGTAATTCTAGCTGACTTAAGAACATTTTAGTCAGATTAGCATGAATTTATTAGGTGTATGAAAATATATGTTCCAAATGTAAGTAATGTTTTCCAAATTTAGGTTTTTAATCAGGATTAGATTTCTTACTAAAATATGCAGATTGAATATGAAGCATTTCAAGGACTCAAGCACTTCCAAGCCTTGAAAATATCCCATTGAAATTGAAGCATTTTCAAGGATTCCAGGCACCTGTATGAACTCTGCTTTAACCCTGGAAAGAAACTTTCCTCTCCAGGATTTCTTAAGTGACTCATTTCCTGTCCAGTCTCTGATCACACAATGCATTTTGCTGGTTGAACTGAAGAAATGGGGGTAAACTGTGTGCTTGTGGCCGCAGGCGGCTGTAGGTCAGGCAGGGATCACCTTGTCCTCCAGAGCAGACATCCTCTCTTTGAGGTGCAGCTGCAGCCTCTCGTTGGACTCGGACAGCAGCTTGTCCACCGTCTCAGACAGACGTCTGTTGTGCTCTTCGTTCATCTTCTCTCGCTGCCTCGCCTGCAAATATTTCCAACAGGTTTCTGTCATGTCTGCACTGTAATCTGTAACCTATGTCATCTTATGCTTCAGTACAAATGTTACATTTTGAGGACCAGAACATTCTCTTAATTCTCTTAGTGACATTTTCAGATATCTGTTTATCTTTTAATACTTAGTTTTTATCTCATGGTCTGTCATTTTACTGTTTCTATGAATGGGAGCTGCGGACTGCCACACCATTTTCCTCCAGGATCAATAACGTAGATCCGCCCATCTAGATTTTGTTGTGGGAGAAAACTAACAGTTTAGCTGCCAGCAGCTTTCTATTAATTAATTTCAAATGAACCACAGATTATTCATATTAAGGTCCTGATAATATAAATAAAAAGTTTCTCTTGACTCCTTCCTGTAACTTTTTCCTCAGCTTAACTTTATATAGGCTAATTTACCATTTCTATGAATATAACCTCTAAATTTAAGTTGGAAACCTTAAATTGTGTTTTAGCACCAAGTAAACTTTTACTTTTACAGTGAAGAACCTTTTGTGTTCAAAGCTATAATGAAACGTATGAAAAACATCGTGGAAGCAGCAGCAGAGTGTCAGACCTGAACTCATGGTTACTCATGTTGTAAATAAAACGGTGGATAATTTGCTGCTGGATTTCAGGAACAAACCATGAAAATGTAACTCAGACTGCAGCATTTAAAGTTTCCCCACCCTGAGCAGCTCCTGGTTCTTCTCCTCCAGCTGCGCCTCCATCTGTCTCAGCCGCTCCTCCACGTTGCCATGGCGCTCCTCTGCCTGAAAACAGACAAAGTGTCAAAACCCCATCCAATGACTGATCCCCATCCTGGAGAAGGCCTTACAGACATGACCCAGTGTCCCTCTGAAGGACGGACTCATCAGCATAAACAGAAAGAAACAAAAAGAAATCATCTTTAACCTCATTCTGAAACAGCAGCTTAACCAACAAAGACCATTTGGTAAACAGGTTAGTAAACAGGCTGATTTAATGATGGATCCCATCAGAGTTAAACCCACCAGACCCCACAATTCACCAGATTTTAATCCAGGAGAGAGTTTGGTTGTTTTGCTACTTTAACAAACTTTGGGTCATGTGACCGTTAACAGTTTCCACCTGGTTAAGTTCAGAGAAAAGGAGCCGGGTCCATAAAACTGGTCTACCTTGGTCTGGGTCTCAGAGCCACACGCATCAGACTGAGGGTTGGACATGAGGACGGCGGCAGCAGCATGTCCACCCCACAGACAGAAAGAAGACATGGTCGTTTAACTCCAGGAAACATGGATGATTAACCGGGCCGGCCTGACGTTCTCTTTGCACTTTCACATCCAGAACCGGAGACGAGCCGGTCCAACATGAGGACGACTCAGAGCTGCGCTTGGCGTTTACTCCGGGTTTGGACATGTCCAAGCTGTCTTTCTCTGCCATGTTTTATACGTGCGCTTTAAGCTGCAGCCACAGAGGAAGCGACTCCTGCCTCATTAAATATGCATGGAGGAAAAGGCTTGGATGGCAAACAACCAGACCTGGTAGAGAGTTAGAAAAACCTCCAACAGGTTTTAAAAAACCCAAAAGACAACTTCTCTTTCCTGCAAGTCAAAGTGAGCTGATCCATTAGGATAAAAACTAAAATTATTCTGTTTGTTGATCTGCAGTTGAAGGAAGAACAAACTAAAAAAGGAAAAAATTGCACTAATTATAAACATTAGGTCCACTAATGATAGAGCACTACATCATCACAGTATTTTATTTTTATTTATTTAACCAGGTAAAACCAGATCCAGATCTCCTTTCTGCTACTTAGCTAGCAGAAGTGCTAAAAGCGCATTAACAACACAGTATTTAAATTTATTTATGTAATTTTTTTCATGCATTTGTTTAATAACTGTTGCCTTGCAGCAGGAAGGTCCTGGGTTCAATTCGCAGGATGGGGTCTTTCTGCATGGAGTTTGCATGTTCTCCCTGTGCCTGGTGGTTCTGTCCGGCTTCCTCCCACAGTCCAAAAACATGACTGTCAGCTTAATTGGTCTCTCTAAATTCTCCCTAGGTGAGTGTGTGTGTGTGTGTGTGTGTGTGTGTGTGTGTGTGTGTGTGTGTGT
>NW_006800211.1:252806-287487 GCF_000485575.1 Poecilia formosa | reverse complement strand
CTGTCTGTCTCTGTGTTGCTCTGCGACACACTGGCGACCTGTCCAGGGTGACCCCACCTCTTGCCTGAAACGTTTCGCTTGAGAGGCACCAGCACCTCCTGACCTAACGAGGACCAGGGTGTTAGAAAATGGACGGATATTTAATTAACACCCCTAGTAGTTTGTTTATGTAAATCCTGTATTCTTCTGTAAATTTCATGTTGGTTGCATATTTGCCATTTGCTCAAAGTTTAAAAAAGAAAAAAAAAGAAAAAGAAAGTGAGACGAGGAAATGGAACTGCTGAGTAAGCAGTCTTCACCCACTTCAAAATAAGAGCATGAACATTGAATTACTTAAAAAATCCTCAACAGTTGAAAACCAAAACTTCAACATGGATGTCAAACTTTATTCAGCTAAAAGTTTACAAAACAGCCTAGAAAATGATCAGTTAGAAATTATTTCCCTAAAATGAATTTAGTGGAAGCTAAATGTGCAAAACCTTCAAAATTATGAGTGAAAAATCAGCTTCGCTGCTGGAGCATTAGCTGACGTGTGTTGATCTGGAATGGGTCACAGCTGGTTTTAATGCAACAGGGCAAGAAAGGACTGCTGCTGTGAACACTGACCAGCAACAGTTAGTTTTCACTCTGCATTAAGCAGCAAAGTTTCCAACACGAACTTCATCTGAACAGTTTTACAGAAGCTGAATCGGTTTTAAACCAGGTTCTAAAGCCATGTGAATAATTACACAGCATGCTCAACACTGTTGGCCAGCATGTCACATAAACAGAATATTGTTTTCTGCTTTTCTGCTTCGATAAAGGTTACAGATTCCTGTCCTGTGAGTTTCCAGGCCAGGAGCAGCAGAGCTTCTCCAAGACAAAGAGTCCAACTATAAATGGATAAAAACAGGAGCAGGTTTCTAAAAATAGATCCCTGGATGTTTGGAGGCTTCCTCAGCACGGAGGCCATGGATGTCATCCTGATGGGAAACAATAATAATCCTGGTCAGATTATGAATTATGAACTCACACACCGGCTGAAGCCTGAGCTGATCCACGTCTCCTACAGCTCCAGTAGAAGAGCACTGCAGGTGGCACCATACAGGCTGGCAACAGAAGTGAGTCAAAGACGAGTCCAGATGTCTGGACGATAAATTACATTTACCAATGATAGACGCTAGCCAGCAAAGGTATATTAGCAGCTAGCTAGCGGTAGCCTCAACTACCTCCAGTAACTCAATGAAAATGTCTTTGTGCGACTCAAACTTTTGACAGAAAAAAATAAACTACATAGAATAAACGATATCAAATAAGCCTGCCATGACAAAATTTAAGACTTGTGATTAACATATTTAAGGCCAACTCGCGTTTTGTTTTATGAATTTCAGTCATTTCAAGGCCTTAATTTCAGATACATGGATTTAAGGCTTTTTAAGGCCGTGCCGACACCCTGATCTACACCACGAAGCCCGGGGCGCTGGCAGGTTTTCGTACCTTGGTGAGGGCAGCGACCCTCTGGGCCAACTCAGCCTCCACCTCAGGCAGAGTCTCCGCCTTGCGGATGGTCTGCTGCAGCTTCTGCTCGGCCAGCTCCAGCTTCTCCTGCAGCTGACGGTTTCTTTCCTCGGACTGAAAGAGGAAAGAAGTCATTAGCAAACATAATGGCGACTCGTCTGCGTTACGCTGCGGCCTCGGCGGTCGGCTCCAAGACGTGAAAAGAATGAAAAGAGAAAGAGTGACTGGCATGAGGAGACAAAGGGAGACAGGATGAAGAGATGGGTGAAGGAGGGGAGAGCAGGAAGGGAAGAACAGAGCATTCAAAGTGGCACAAAAACAGACAAAAAGCAGAAGAAAAGAGGAGGAAGATGTCTCTGTCTCCAGTGACTGCATGTAAAGAAACCACCCAGTGTTTCAGGGTCTTCCATTCAGCAGGAACACAGCGAGGATTCACTGGTAGCAGCGGCTGTGTGCAGCCATGCAGGCTGAGCGCCGGCCCTACCTGTCTGTACAGGGAGTCCTTGTTGGCCACTTCATTCTCCAGCTTGTCGTTCAGGTCGTGGACGGACGTGGCCTCCCGCTGAGCGGCGAGGTAGCGCTTCTCCAGGGTGGTGATCCTCTCCTCCATGTCCTCCTTCTGAGCCATGGACTAGCAGACAGACATCTGATCAGAGCTCTGAGCGCCACCAGCCGGTTCCGCTGGGGTCTGGCGGCTCCGCTCACCTCTCTGAGGTCCCGCTGCAGCCTGGTGTTCATGTCTTCAGACTTTATGACGTCCTTCCTAGCTGTGTCCAGGTCCTCCTCCAGCTCATTGATGCGCGACGCCATGGCGACCATGCGCTCCTTCATCTGGCCCAGATCAGCCGTCTGACGGTCCACCACCTCCTGCAGCTCACCGACCTTCCCGAACCCGGACTCTTCTTCCTGACTCAACGAGCCGTCCGAGGACCGCTGTGAGGTCATCAGTGACACAATCAGGAAAAACATTTATCAAACATGCAGTATGATAAATCTTAATACAACCAAAACAAACATGCTAGCCGAGCGCTAGCAGGAGAAATGACTAAATGGTCTGTAGTTAAAGACAAAAGAGAAATCCTCCAACTCCAGTTTTGTTTCCATTTCGTGAAAAAGGAAGTTGCTCTCAGTGTCTTCAGAGGTTTTTGTGTCATTTCCTTCAGTGGTTCTTGGTGCAGCGCCCCCACAGGCCAGGAGGGGAACAGGTTGGTTTGACTCAGAGCAGAGAAAGAACCACAGCAGCTGGAAACAAAGGCTGCAGTTTTTGTCCCCCATCAAACCAAGTTAATCGGACTATAACTGGGGAAACATCTAAATCATCCATCACAGAAGCTCTCGCTACCATCTTGGAAATCTTCTCGTCTCCATCTACTCCACCTCTTTCTGCACCACCCGTTTCAACGATTCTCTCCAATGTTAATTTCCCTCATGTGCTAATTTTAATCATTTTTGAGGTTGACCAAACCCTCTACAGTCACTATGTTATAATGAGAAGCACAAAGTCTCTAAGTGTGGGATGTCCAGCCACATTCAAGCAGCACAACCTGATTTGTTCAGCATGATTTACTGTGTTTCTGTTTGATGTGTTCAGATCATTGTTCGCTGGCAGACGGCTTTAAACTCCCTCATGATTTATTCTTCCTCTTCCTGGTCGCTTCTGTTAAACTGCATAATTAAACTTGTAGAGTTGGTTGAGCATTTAGTTGAGTAACCAAGTCGACCCCATGTGTGTCTGATGAATCCCAGCCACACTGAAGTCTGGATGCTTTAATGTTTAAGTGCTTTAAACTAGTGGTGGAACTTGGTAAAAACTTTTAACCAAGTTAATTGCAGGGTCTGGATTTAATCACAATCGAAAACTACATGTTGACAAATTCAGCAGCATTGCCACATCAAAGATTTGGAAATGCAGCTGAATGATTGAATTAATAGACATATGAGCTCAACAACAAAGATGTTTATAGTTTTAATGTGTTCTTCAGCCTTCAGTCAGTAACAGCGTCTGAAGAAGCGGAGCACTGATTGTGTGAAGCAAACAAAGCCACGGTGGGTTTCCTCACCTTGCCGTTGGTGCTGGGTGTGTTTTCAGACGTGTGGTTGACTTCGCTGGTTCCGTCTGCCAGGCCTCGTTTCTGGCCGCTCTGTTCCCTGAGGTAAGCAAGCTGCACAACCACAACATGCAGTCAGGTGATCAACACAGGCAGATTTGCATTTAACAATTCTGATTTATTTATTTAAGGATTAGGCAACCCTTAATTTTTCAAATTATGAGGAAAACAAAGCAGAAATGTGCTAAACATGTGAACAGATAAATGAAAGGACAGCATAGCAGGTTAAAACAGGGTTATATGTTTAAATAAACTGTGATGTTACTACTTTGAATAGTCAGGAATGGTTGTCCAGGTTTCCTGAAAGACTTTCCAAAGCTCTTTTTGACGACTTAAAGAAGTGATTTTATTAGCAGTTTTACTGAAAGATCAGATCCACGTCTGCTTCCTGCTTAACAGCCCAAATTCAAAAAGAGCCAAACTTCAGGTTATATCCCAGATCTGAACAGAACTTCATTGCACACTTTTCTATGGCTAAACTCACAGCAGGCAGGCAGATGTGACCCAAAGCCACTTTTCTGAAACCCATATCTGACTTTTTCACAACAATTGCAGTATCTTCATCCACAAAACATGATTTGAGCCACTTCCATGTGGAACTGAATTGTATCAGTTTTCAAACATAAACAGAGCATCGCGGCGGCCATCTTTGCTGCTGTAAACAGAGCGTTACTGGGGGACGGCTGTGTTCTTTTTCTGAGCATGCAGGTCGCTTTGGAGTTGGAAACCATTCACACAGATGTCTGATTGTGGCTGCATTTCATTAGTAGAAAAACAAACGCAGCCTAACTGGGTCTGTTTTTACACCATGTCACCATCAAGCTGACAAAGATGCTAAACAATCAAAACTACATGTTGACAAATTCAGCAACATTTCCAAATGTTGCTGAATGTTGGGGATTTAAAATCCAAATGGACTCACCGTTATAATTCGCTGAATTTTGAAAATATCTGCCAACCCAAACCAAAGTAAACCCAAACCATTATAAACCTAATGAAAGCAATTCTGGTTCACTGGAATGAATATCTAGAAAGAGTGTGTGTGTGTGTGTGTGTGTGTGTGTGTGTGTGTGTGCATGCGTTGAATCGAATGAACAAAAGATGACTCCAGCTTGAAGTGCACACAGGAAATCTAGGACAAATGTCTGACATCCTCTGGGCGTTTGGTCAACATCATCCAGCTGAACCTTCCTGCTCTTCCAAACGCTGCTCTGCTTCGGCCAACACTGAAACTCAACTCTGAGACGATCAAAGCTCAAAGGAGAACTAAATAATAGTTTAGCATTTATATCATTTAGTGAAACATTTCCACAAAACATTACATGGATGCATTTCTCTAATCTAAAAACAAAAAAGCTTGTTTCTAGCATTTTTGTCTATTAATGCCAAAGCGGGATGTCCGCTGCCATCCTGGGTTTATGCCCTGCACTGTGCCTCCGTCAGCTGATAAAACGATGCTGCTGTTTGGTTGTTTATATGTGGAAATGGAAGAAACACCAAAAGACTTTATGTTAGTAACTGATATCCAACCAGTGTGAACCTGAGCCGACGGCTGGATGCTCAGAATCGAGTGAAAACTCTTCAGATTTGGATTCTGATGGTCAGGACCGTCATGGCCAACAAAAAGACGAGTTTACAGCAGAGTTAGGAATACTGAGAAGCAGTATTCATTTGTAATAAACAAATTGAGTATCTAGTGCATTAATATGATTTCTATTCTGATAATTATGTGCAGCATGTATCCGAGTCTGTGCTCACTTCAGAGAAGCTCCTCACCGTTTCATTTTCTCCTCTCTGGCGTCCGTCTTTCCCCTGAAGTTGGCTTAAAGTTACTTTTCAGTTCTCCTTTAATCTCTCCAGAAGCATTTTACATTTTATTTTTCCTCAAAGTCACAATAACATTTTATACCTCAACACAATCATGTTTGGCCCTCATAAACGAAGGACACGTCTCCAAACTTGTTAAAGATTTTCAGAAGGTTTTCATGTTTGCTTACTTCTTTGTGTGAGATGGCGAGTTGCTCCTCCAATGCACTGCATCGCTCTAAAGCAACACGAAGTCTCTCTCTCACCTTAAAACACAACAACAGTTCATGTCTAACTAGTCAGCAGGAACTCCTGCTGAAGTTTCACTCTGCAGGACGTTCGTTGTACCTTCTCATCAAGGGCTTTGTGGTGTTCAAAAAGTGACTTTAGAGCTTTGAGGACCTCCACCTCGCTGGAGACGCCAGCAGGAGACTGAGCCTGCCTCTTCACCACAGTCATCCTCAGACTGCGCTCATGACGCGACACCAGGCACTCCAGGTGCTCCAGCAGCAGCTGCAGAGAGAGAACACGCTAGCGTTAGCATCCGCTATGCAGGAACCACGTGTGCATCAGCAGAACTGCTGCATGTTGTGAGATTTGTTGTCTGTAGTGGGAAATTTGTGATGATTAAGCAGGTTTCCACATGGGTGGGTTTGGACAATGCTTTGGATTATAAGACAGAAGCTGATTGGTGGAGCGCTGTTATGACAACCATCTCCAGTCCAAACAGAAACAGACAGGAATTTGCCAGGTATGTTCACTCACCCGGGTGTTGTTTCTCTCTGCCTTCAGCTCTGCGATCTCCTCCTCCTTCTCCAGGAGCTGCTCCCGGTAGATGTTCACCTCCTTCGTCAGAGCAGCAAACTCCTGCAACGTGAACACAGTCTGCTGAATGCATGACAAGAAACACAATTATTCACTTTAAAAACCTAAAATCTAAATCAGATGTGTTCTGGCCTGCATGCAGATGTTTACACACAACCAGTTTCTATTCGGATGCTCTCCTCTCATCAACTTATTAGTTCCTAATTGGTATGTTTTTTCCAGCTGTGTGGTGTGCAGACATCACACAGTAAGCCACAGAAGATAATTGCACATTCCTGTGTCTTCATAAAGTGACTGACAGTCATGCTTACATGATGAGCAAAGAAGCTTCACACAACAATCTGAGTAAAAACCAGAAGTTATCTGATGGACTTTCAGAGGCCTGATTCTCTACGTCCAATTCTGCAGCTCTCAAGTTTACATTACTCACATATTTCTCAACATAAACGCATCTGGACACACATGCAGTGATCTTGGTGGTGGTGCTTTTAGAGATTACGTGCATGGCTGGGCGACTAAAGGATGAGCCGTGCTGATTTTCTTTGCTCTGCGGCGAAGGAACGGTGAGTGGCGAGGCCTTCTTGTTCTGATACTGACAGCAGCAGGAGGGGGGCTGATCTTTTCTTTCACTGCTACAGAGATTCTCCCTCTCCTCCTGTCCAGCCTCTGAGCTCTTCCAGCAAACTGTCTGCAGCACTGAAGGACTGAGAGGAGCGATGCTATTGGTCAGAAGGAGAGACATGGTCTCTCTGCTGGCCAGTGGGAGGCTGTGAGTTGAAGGCCCAGGGGTAATTACAGAGCTGCTCACTTCCTACATTCCTGCAGAGTGGAAGTGAAGTTCGGTAGAAGAGTATCTGTTCTTAGGATAAAGTCACAAAGTGGGGCTGAAACATCTGAGAACAACTGAAGTGACTCGCAGTGATTTCAGGAACAAAAACAGCTCAAATTTCAGTCGAGAACAGAAAACTCAGCCCAGACACAAAGAGTGGGATCCACACGAACAGATTCAGAAACAAGCTGGTTGTTGGTCATTCCAGAATATTTAACAGTTTATTTAATGACCATCGATGCTGTAGATTTAAACAGCTGGGACTAGATCGCCGCTCAAGCTGGTGCTTCTTATTCTGCGGCTGCTTGGCAGAGGCTCACGTTTTGGGTCCAAACTAATACTTTCTCATCCTGTGAAATGGATCAGCCGCCTTGTTCTCACCATCATCAACACAAGCTTTCTTTGGGTCTCTAATGTTGGAATTAATGATTGTTCTGTTCACACATTAAAGAGAAACAAAACTGAATCCCATATTTCCTCTACTTAAGACTTTATCTGAGTCCAGAATCTGATCCGGTTGGAGGATAAACACTGTGAGCCATTTCTGTAGCTGGCGCTAGCCTAGCATGTTTGTTTTGGTTGCGTTTACCCAGAATGCCGTGCGTCCACCTCCTGCTTTTCCTGTTTCCAGTCCACTTGGCGTTCACATATGCATTCAAATCGAACCAGAGTTCACTTCAACCGAACCCAGACTGAGGTTTGGAGGAGCAGACTTTGCCGTTTTGTTCACATCAGTTTGATCACGTGTTCACACCTCCCCAAACGAACCAGAGCCCAGAACAAACCGACTGGAGTTGGATTAAAGCGACTAAACATCGCTGGTGTGAGTGAAGTTGAATTTCGCCACTATGGAGCAATAAAGGTTATTTCTGTTTTCATTTCTGTTCATAGCAGTCGTCATGATTACAACATTCCAAGGAATTAATTTAGTTTCTCCTTCATAAGTTTTGTCTGAACATGAAAAATCAGAACAGCAGAGAAAACAAGTTATAAGTGAAATTATCAACCAGGCGAGTCAACACAAAATGAAAATACACTAAAATAATCCTTTAATCCTGTTGTATTTTGCAGACATGTAGCCTTATTATATCAGGCAAATTTTACTTTAACCGTAAGTCCTACTGGTGACTGAGTGACGGCGACTCGGTACATTCTGGGCAGGTTTCAGGGGAACCTCCAGAACCAGAACCTTGTCTCAGCCTGATAACAGCAGCAGTGACTGTAGATCAGTAACAGTCTGGTTAGAAGGAGCGAGCTGCTCTATAAGCTGTAAGACCGAGGAATGGATTAAAGGGAGGGGAGCTACAGGGATATGTGTGCCAACCTGTTAAAGGAACAGTACAACACGGCAGAGGAACAATCCTTTCCAGGGAAAACCCAACTCTGACCTGCAGCACCACACTTTCAGACTTCACCCAACACGATTCCTGCAGAGGCGGGGGTCTAAACAAGCTGAGCATGATGCATAATGCAAATGACTGCATGCATGATGAAACAAAGGCCTTCTGGCATCAATCATTAATGACGAGTGATATCTGCCATCGGTCCAACGTCTACAGACACCAGCTGATCTGCAAGCATTCGTCCGTCTGAGCGTTGGGTCTGTGGAGAACTAGAGGAGCCGTCAGCTGACTGTTCAGAGGTGAGTTCAGAAGCAACAGGCTTCCTGCCTCCTGCATCGTGACTTTAGCCGTTCTTAAAAGCTTAAAGCGTGCGCTGAAACGTGACACGGTGCAGACAGCATCTGTTCCCCTGTCAGGGCGAAGACTCACCTCCAGAAACGGGTCAGCGACAAAAAACTGGTTAACCAACCATCCGAACAATTAAAACTACAGTCCTCTGGGTTGATGCTCAGTAAAATCCAACACTTAATGAGCTCTTTTTATGAGGTAAAATCAATAAATTAGAAGTGAATTTAAAAAATTCCTTTTGATAGTTCTTTGGATGGTGTATTAGTTTATTGTGAAGCACCTTTTTGTCTCTAAAAGATAGATGAAGTTATTATTCCTTAAATCCTGGGTCTCTGTTTGAAGATATGCTAAAAAATGCCCAAATTAATTTAATAGATCTAAGAAACAACAAGGTTTGTTGGATAGTTCTGGTATGAAAATAAAGGTAAGATTCCAGAGGTCTAAAAATCATCAATCATGTTTCCAAGTGACAGTAAATTAAGATGGCAAAAAGTGTTCAAATTGTTTTTAATAATCATTTCAGCCCGTCTGTGACGTGAATCTCTCTTTGTAATATTCAGCTGTAATCCAGAACCTTGAGCAAACCACAGAATCACATCTGACCATTTCTGGACCAACATTTATGCACAAAAGAGGAAGAATGGAAGTTTTAGGGAGCCATTAGTTGAAACTTGCAGATACGAGTTTGTTATTTCTGAAGACTTTCACCACGTTTTCATTCATTTTAGTTCATATTGGGTCAGCTGGTTCCTCTGAAATATGACCGATTATAAACCCTGATCAGAACAAAATGACCAAAACTTAGAGACATGCTGGGGAAAAACAGCAATGAGTAGAAACTAACTTTGACCTCAAATGAATGTTTGTTTCAGTTCAAGTGGAATTTTAGCTCCAAGCCTTCAGTTCCCTGCAGCTGATTTAGCTTAAATAGAAACCGACAGATTTAGTTTCTCACATCCTATTCTGGATTATCAGATTTGCATAAACTGAAGAGGCTCTGAAAAGGTCACCAACCAAAACGCATGTGGCTGGAGCAGAAATAAAAGCACAACTAGAATAATTAAAGTTACTGTTTGGTATAGTTTAACTCTATTTTTAACCAACAACATTATTGGCAGAAAAAAGGCTGTGGTGCACAAAGGTTATACGCTCTGTAGTACGTGTCATTACATCACTGTGCGTCTGTCTTTGTTTACACAGCAGCTGAGTCACACAAGCAGAAAAAAAGGCCTTTGTGAAGCTGCAACTGGTCCCAAACAGAGACGGTTCAGAGATCAGTGCTTGTCCTGATAAATAGCAAGATGGCTGCTCAAACAACAAAAACCAGAGGGTTCGACTTTCACTCAACCGTTTAGAGGCTCTCATGTATCTGAAAAAGAAGAACGGGTCAAAAGAGTTTGGTTCAAATCTGACAGGAAACAATAATTTGGCTTTTCTGATCCAGCAGAGATCAGCGTTTTTCTCTCAGGTGTTCGGATTGAGCTTCTTTTGAAGTTTCTAACATTTGGTTAAAGGACAACACACTGTGACTTTCATGTTCCAGTGGAACAAGCCGGCCTTTGTCTCCATGTCACCACTGGGCCACTCTCCATTCATGCCTTTGTGTCACAGCAGACATCTCAAGTCAGAGAGGGGAGAAAATACCAAAAAACAAACAGCCAAGCATCGGTTTTATTAAAATTATGCAACGACTCCAATGACTTTTCACCAGTTACAAGAAGTCTCTTTCACTTCCTGTTCTGACTGGGAGTAAAAGCTTCTCACCCTGGAAAACAAGTTTTAAATGTGCGGAAAACAGAAACTAATCAGGCTTTTCTGATTTCAGTTTTCCTTCGAGGTCCAACCTGCAGATTCTGAATCTGGTGGTTCTGGTTGTATTTCTAGGGGCTGAAACAGATTTTTTTAAACTCCTGTGGTTCTTAGCCAAGAAAATGCGAATCAGGCATGAATCCATTGACTGGTTTGGAGTGAATCAACCAAAGTGTAATTTCGTCACATATCGTCATGTGGCTGTAATAAACAAGAAGGAGAGGTTGCAAACTAGTAAAAATCACAAATCTCAGAAAGATTGAGGGAAACTTTCCAGAGTTTCATGCCTCTGGTAAGGCACAGATGTGTCTCCATCTCCTCTTTAACGCATTAAATCTTTTTAAGAAAAGCCAGAAACCACTCAAGCGCAAATTGAGGACATTTTCTACTTTTTCTGATTAAACACATCAAAACGTGCATAAAAAAACATTAATGGAAAAACGGTTACTGAATCTCTGGTGTCTGTCGCCTCTTTAAAGCTCTTTCCGCTCCACTTGACTGCATGAGAAGTGCTTTATAACGACTGGTTGATTGAAGACAATAGAAGCTGGAACCAGCAGTGTGGCATTAGTGTAAATACATGTAAAAACGTAACAACCTGCAATAAACAAACACTAGAAATCATCTGTTTCTGAGACCCTGCAGGAGCTGCTGACGTGTGAGCGAGTCAGGCTGGAATGTCTCTGCATTCCAGTCACAGGGTCCGCACCAAGAGGGAGGGAACCGGAGAGAAACCTGGACCTCCCTCCACCTACAGCCCTGCATGGCACCGAATGCATCAACATGTCAGAGTCTCTACATCAGCTCCAACCTGTCCCTCCTCCACAACAAACCCTTAAACTTTACATCCAACATGTATTATTTAAGTGCTCTTATGAGTTAAAAGTCTGGATGCCATAAAGTCTATTTTGGATGAACTGAATCGAAAGAGAAAAGCTACTGGATTATCAGAAACCCACAGGGAGATTATCAGGACGAACATTTGAAAAGTAGGAAGAAATCAACGTTTCATCAGATATGTTGAACACAGCTCCAATTTGTTTTAAACCAAGTGTTTGTTGTGCTATTTGAAGCATGTGAATGTTCTGAGGCGTGGTAACATGAGGAGGAGATTAAGGAACCTGAACTTGGCCTGTAAAGCAGATATAAAGACTCTGTTTTCTGTCAAGTTTTATTAGTTTCTCTCCAATAACATCAGAGTTTCAGATTTAACATGAAAGACAAAGAAAGCTCTGCAAGCTGAGAAAAACAGAGGAAAAACTGTTTTAATAAAGTTTTATAAGACATCAAAGTCCAATAAAAACTGAATTGTAGTAGCATAAATGAACTATACTGTTATTACTATTGTTTTGATAAGGGTAATAGTTTGAGTATTCTCATCCCACCTGCCACATTAAAGCAGACTTGAACTCGATCTATAGAAGCAGCTCAATAAAACCTTAACATGCAAATCAAAGTGTCTCCAATAACTTTATTCAGCTTTTCACTCTAAATAAATTGCTAATTCATCATCAATGGTTGGAAAAATCTGTCCACAGTTCAGCAGATTTAAAATGTATTTCTGTTTCCACCCAGTTCATGAAGCTTGTTGACCCATTCATCTCCATTAGGCTTTAGGATGTTTTCCCTCCTGACAGTCCAGTGGACTCGGTTCTAGCTGCATCATCTGCTCCATCTCCAGCTGCTGTGGTTTTCTTTCTCTCTGCTCTGAGTCAAACTAACCAAACCCTTTCAGCAATTTGTTCCCCTCCTGGCCTGCGGGGGCGCTGCAGCAAGAACCACTGAAGGAAACAAGAAAACTTCAGAAGACACCGACACAGTTCCTTCTTCACCAAATGGAAACTAAAATGGAGGTGTCAGATTTTAGTGTTTGGAGGATTTCTCTTTAGTCTTTGGCCCATTTCTCTAGGCTAGCGCGTTAGCTTTGGTTGTATTTACCCAGAATGCTTTGCGCTGCAATCCACTTCCTTCTCTTGGCTAATCTCCTGTCTGCTTGGTGTTCACATATGCATTCAAATTGAACCAGAGTTCACTTCAACTGAACCCAGAGTTCAATTAGCTTTCACACCTCCCCAAACGGACCGGGTCTTTCAAGACAAACGGATTGGAGCTGGATTAAGGTGGACTAAACAGGGATGGTGGGACTGCAGCCTTAATTTTCCATCCTTTCCTACAGATCCACAGAGGTCCCTCCTGTCTGCAGAGGAATACTTTCTATTCACAGTTGGGACAGCTACCGGTCTGTCTCTTCCATGTCTTGTTTAGTCAAACATGAACCAAGAAAAGCCTCACCTGGATGGTAACTCTGCTCTAATGGAGAAACGCTCAGCCAGAAGTGCAACAGTAACGGATGAACAGACTTTCTGTTGTGTTCTCCTCTGCATAATTTAAAGGAGGAAACCTGAACCCTTCATTATGAATATAAAACCCTGCATGAGAAAAACATGAGTAATTCATCTAACAAAGACCACAGAACAGACGGACGAAGGCCGGGTCACAAGTTCTGCAACACTTTATGCAAACAGATGAAACAGAAGCAACGCCATCACTAATTTATAACAAGAGGGTCATTAATTTCAATTAACTTTCATTTCATGCAAAATGGTGCTAAAAAAAAGCACCATGTTCAACAGTTTCCTTTGACTGAACCTTCATTAATTTTTACATTTTAGGACCAGATTTGAGTTTAATTCAGTCGATCTTCTCCACGAGGCGTCAGTCACAAACTTTTCATCCACTTTGACTTCCTGATGATTTTTTTGGTTTAAATTAAGTCCAGTGCTGGGTTGCACGATAAATCCCAAAGTTATCATTGGAGGATTCATGTATTCATTAATAATTTCACAAGGAATCCAGACTGCCTATGCTAGAAATGCATCCAGTGCAGTTCTGGGACTTTAACGCATTAAGTCTGATTAATTAATTATATTTTCTTTTTACATATAAAGGTCCAAAGGAAACCTTTATATTTGTGGGTTTCTAGTACAGAAATATTCCCTCAATGTCAAAAAATCACTTTCACAACTCTGGTGTTTCCCTTAAATAAAAATGTAATTAAAATCACACTAGAATATGTTTATTCATGCAATAAGTCATTACAAAACACGCTGCACCATCATCCTGCTACTACTTCCTGTTGTCATCTTCTTCATGGTTTCTGCCAGTGGCAGCATCCATTTATTGCCTGAAGTGACTGATTCGTTAAACCAATTTAAAATAAGAAAACACCTCATCCTAGCGGCAACCATAATCAGAAATACAAGTTGCTGTTTCCATCAAGCAAATTTACTTTCAAAATGTTAAAATGCCCAGGTATATGGCCAATGGAAACGTAGCTGGAGACTAAAGCTTTAAACATTATAAACATCAATCTGTCAGGATCAAACGCCCCGCCGTGGTGTCCAGATATTAATGTCGGATCAACATTTATGCTGCTGTAACGTCTCCACCCACCTGTGGTAAAGCGGTGTTGAGCTGCCTCTGCAGGGAGTCCCGTTCATGGCTGACTTCATGGAGCTTGCTCTGAGTCAGGCCCAGATTCTCCTGAGTCTCTCTCAGCGTGTCCAGGAGCCGGTCCCGCTCCTCCAGCATGGACACCATCAACGACTCAAAGTGACCCTCGGAGTCGGACTGCAGCGGCGACCCGGAGCCTCTGCGGCCGCCGCCGTTCCCGCCGCCCGGCCCTTCGGTCTCGCTGATGGTGGGCATCACCTCACACATCATCTGCACAGCAGCAGGGAAAGAATGAGGTGGGGAGCAGCAGACATCAATAAAATGAACAGCTTTCTCATATTTAAATAAACCGTTTTAGTTTTTCAGTAGTGAGAACATACATTCATACTCTTTGAAACATAAAGAACCAGCCTTTTTTCCGATTGTTATAGAAAACCCGGCTTTCACATCTTATTATGTTCTAAATATGGGCCTTTCTGTACAGTCTCAAGCTTTAATCTTTGAGCTTCAAACCTTTAACTTCCTGCTTGAACACCTGAATTCTGATATCCTTTTTGCACAAAGGATATTATTTTGAGTATTGAGTGCAATACTCAAAGTACTTTAAGTATAATTATTGCCCTCAAAGTTGTGGAATAACTGCACAACTTAGAGTCAGTTGTGTAATAATTTTAGCCTATTAACTCCTTTTCTTTACCGTTTGCTCCATTTATCTGTCAATTTCTTTCTGACACAAATAAAAATTCCTTCTAAGGGACAAAGGATCATTCTACACAAAAACAAATTGTTTTAAGACTTGGATCTGATGCATTGAAAACCTATTTTTTAAAGTCTAACTGAGGATCTGGGCTTTGCCAAAGTATTCAGCAGTAGTCCTGAACAGCTTCCGTCATTCTGGATCACATTTTCTTTAGTGATCAGCAGCAGCAGACAAAGCTGCAGTGGTTTGTTTTGTTGCTTCCCTATTAAGTAACAGACTGGGCCGTCAACTGATAAACATCTTCCTGTGTTGACTCGGACCGTTGCAGACCGAGCGGGATCCTCTGATCCGAAATCATACGAAAGGCTTCTTGACAGGAGAACTCAGACGAGCAGCTTAAATCAACTCTGACACAAAGACATTCAGAGGATTACGCTGCATCATCGCCTCAAACATCAGAATCAGGGAACGGCTTTTCATATTTACCACCAACGTTCAGCAAACTGAAAAGATTTCCTGCCAAACTGCTTCGTCTCTGGATGCCTTTAGCTGGGCCTTCAGTAATAATGCAGTCATCTAAAAACTAACAGGTTACTAGGACTGTCTCCTCTCACATCCGCCACACTGCCAAAAGTAAAACTTTCCTATTCTAGTGAGGCAGAAAAACTAGTTCACACATCTGTCACTTTAAGGCAGGACTATCCGTGTTCTTTACCATCAGAAAGTCCAGAAAAATGTGCATAAAGCCCTGAGCTGTAAAACGCTCAGGGCTCCTTGTTCTCCTGTGGATCCAGCTCCCAGTTTACTGGATCCAGCTCCCAGTTTACTGGATCCAGCTCCCAGTTTACTGGATCCAGCTCCCAGTTTACTGGATCCAGCTCCCAGTTTACTGGATCCAGCTCCCAGTTTAGCCAGTCTACTTTGCAGACCAGAATTAAAAGTTTCCTCGTTGATGAAGCTGATAGGCTTAGATTATGCTGAGCTATCTCTGTAGCTACAAACTGACCGTTTCTCCTCATGCTGCTTCTTTCCATTACCTGCTGTGTTTGCCACCATTTACTTTCTGGTTTCTCTCAGTTTTTTCACCTTGTATGAGTTTTTATTTGGCAACAAGTTTCAGTTTAGCGTTGGTATTTTTCTGCAGGGATTCTATCTATTGCTATTATTAACTATGCACTGCTGCCAGTTTACTCACTACTTTTTCTTGCTTCTGTATTTTGTGTCTGCTGTGTCTTCTCAACCTCCCAGTCAGATGCAGTTTACTGATTACATTCTCAGATCCAAGAAACGACTTCTGAGACAAACAGAATTTGTCTGATTGGTATGTTGATTGATTTAATCACCTGATTGATTTAATCACCTGATACAGAATCAACAAATTTAAGGTGAGGGTTTAGAGACTAAAGGCACATTTTCCTGAACATCAACACAGTTAAATACATTATCAAAGTTAATATTTTCCTAAAAGAAGTGAGGTTAAAATAATTACAGAAAGGATTAGCCATAAAGATCAAACTAAAGTGCCACAAATGAAACAATGTTCTTCAGGGTTATCTGACGGTTCAATAACCTGAAGAACAGATTAAAAACAATAAATATCTGTTCTTGTTGAGCTAATATGCCAATTTATTCAATAATTCAGCAGTAAAAAAATGTTTTTGAATTGAAAATGTTGCTTATTTTGTTGATATTTTAATTGTGATTAATTAATTACAGATCCTGCAATTAACTCGATTAAACATTTTAATTAAGCCCCACCAGCACTATTTACTTATTTATAACCAAAGAGTAAAGAAGGCTGAGTTCACCCTGGTTTTGAAGCTTTGTTTATGTTCTAGTTCAAGTCCTGTTTCTGCAGATTTGAGATAAGATAGTGACCAAGTTCAAAAGCACAGCAGAGATGATTTGATCACCAAAGTTTAGAGGTCGGACACAAGCCATCATTCCAACAACCCATCGACTAAAAAGAAGAAAGAGAAAGTCAGATCATCTAGATCTTCAAATAAACTGTACCAAAGCAAAATATTTTATCTAAGCAGAAAATATTCAAGCCGACATTCAACGCCAACGTTGAGCAAAGAACTGAGATCAGCGAATTAAAGAAGCCTGGAGTTCATTTAAAAGATGCTGCCAGCGGGTTTACCTCCTGTACACACCGAGCCGGCACAAACCGGACGGTCATGTGAGCTGGATCTAACATACCTACATGAGCAGCGGCAGCAAACCCAGTCGGCTGAGGGAATCTAAAACAACCCTGATCGGTCAACCAAAAACTCCCTCCTGGAAGTGTTTGTCTTTGACACACACTAATTAACCAGACAAAACTGACCGTGTCAGCACTAATTAATTGAAATCAGGAATTGCATGCTTCCAATCATAAATCCTGTTTGTGGTGGACTGAGCCAAACTTAACCTAATTTACTGGAAGCAAAAACCCTGAACCAACGCTTCATATTGAGGTCAAGCCACTCAGGATCAGCAGCGGGGGGGGGAGGGTCGCTAAGCATCAATGGGAGGTAGCGACAGATGGTGAGCAACTCTGTAAAGATGTAAAGACACGATGTATGTCAAAAACTAAAGGTAACAAATCAAGATTTGGATAAAAGACGATACAACATTTATAAAACTTTTAACCAATTACTTTATAGAGGATTGTTTTAAGGCTCGGAGTATAAAGGATTCAGTGTAAAATAAGAAAGGTGGAGTTGGCGTTCTGCCTTTTGTAAGCGTTCAGGCTTTTTCCTGGATGGTTTTTTCTTTAACAATTCTTCTTAAATTTGCTGAAAATCCTCTGATCGATAGAGGTAACCGTTTTGAACATGAAGGAATCATAAAATGATCCTCATTTACTCATCAAACCACATTTACTGCTTCTACCAACAACTACAGCTCAATGCTGCAGATTTTCTAATGACATTCTTGACATTTTAGTCCCAAACATTCACATAATTGGGTTTCCTCTGTATTACGAAACATAACCAACACAGAACAGAAGCTGTCCTCTGGTTCAGCAGCTCCTTTATGGATGACTGTATTTATTACCGTGGTTCACACTGCAAAATAGGTGTTTATAATCAATAAATGGCAAAGAGTTTTTATGACTAGCATAATCCTGTCTTTAGTGATTCCTGCACTATAGTTGACACAACAACAATAACTCTGCAGTGAGCTGCCATCTTGCTTATGTAAGGGGTTTCCTCACAGTTTTACTTTTATCCGACATTGTTTAACATCTGGACAAAGTCGGTGTGTAATCTAGATCAGATTATCCTAGAATAAATACATGTTTGAGTTCAGAGTTTACCACTTCCAAAAGAAAAGGGAATTTAAATGTTTGGTTTTGAACCAAACAAGCTTCAAGAACCTCGAGTCCAGCTTGAAACCCAAAAGTAAAAAGATCTAGAGGCCAAAATAAAAACAAACAAAATCTTTAATAACTTAAAAATTCACATGTTGGACAAATGGTCGAAATGTGATTTGATAATCTACATTTAAGTGCATCATTTCTAACATGCAGACTTTTATCTGCATTTTAGATAAGTCTCCATTTCATCGGAGGTCCCAACCCCTAAGTCAGTCATTATTAGACTTTATTTAATTCAAAGTTATGTCTTCAAATACACATTAAAATGAATCCAACATGTATCAAATTGATAAAATGAGGCATAAACTAAATATTGCAGTCAAAAATGCAGATATTCACTGAGAAAAAATCTGTTACACTAAAAGTTCTGTAACTTCTTCAAAATAATACTTTGTTTATATGTTTTAAATAAAGAATCTGCATATTAATTGTATTGAAAGCCCAGTAATAAAGCATGTTTAAGCCTAGTTTATTGTGAGACACTATCATTTTTTTTACTATTAGTTGAGGGTCCTCTCCATCAGTCTGGGTGGCCCAGGCTAAAAAACATTAATGAAATAAGGACTGTATGTGCTTTTCCACATTTAATTTTCATTCTTCTTTACTCTAGAGTAGAAAAGTAATGAAAAGCCCATTGTTTTTTAAAACACCAAGTAGTTGTTAGTTTTGACAAAGCCATTAAACAGGAAAGAAAATGTTGATTTTTTTCAATCTGAAAATTACTGATCAGACCCAATCAAGGAAAAATCGGCCAATTCTGATAATCTACAGGAACTGACTGGTCTCTACTTCTGTTCATCTTTTCTTAAAGCTGAAATCTGCATCCTTGGAAGTAAAACATGAAGTGACAGCTGCATCGTCAACTCTGGACATTTTTGTTAAAACCTTTGGAGAAAAGGGATAATGGAGAATCCAAAGCCCAGTTCAGCACCATCCAACTCCAGTTACACATAGCTCACCTTTGCAGTTTGACGTCAATCCAAACTCCTTTGTAATCCACGTTTTGGAGATAAACTAAATCCAACTCTATGGAACAGTCTTCAACAATATCCAGAGTTATTCGGGAATTCTTAATTCCGTCCAGGGGTTGGGATTAAGGCTGTGGAAGAGTCCTTTAGAAGGGGAAAAAAGTTTAAATTTCCTTAAGGCCTCAGACCGACACAGAGTGAGAGGGGGGCAGTATTCCAACTTTGGCCGGCTAACTCCGTGTTAGCACGCTAGCTTCCCGAGTGAGCTGGTGATTCGATGATTTCATTCCTGGATTTGGAAGTAAAGTGTCGATCTTTGCACATTAAAAACACACAAGCACCCTAAAATATAAAGTTATTCTAATCGAAAACAGCATTTCATAACTGACAGATACAGCGTGATCCAGTCAGGTGACGTGGAAACTGTTGCTGAGCGGCTAGCTAATTTGAAACAGAAATCTTTGGCTTGGAGTCAGTTTAAATCGACAGCTACTAGCCTGCTAGGTAGCTAAGGCTCACTACTTTTAATTTATGAACAAACACGTAAAACTCGGTTTCGTATAAAAGTACGCAACATTGTAAAACATATACTATAAAATCTATTTCAAAGTGTTTAAAATTATGAAATCCTGAAACAGGTCTCCAAAGCTGCCGAAATGAGGAAAGTATCCAGCAGCGTTAGCACCTCGGCTAACGTTAGCTTCCCGTCGATGCGGCTGCGGAGCGGCGTCACCACATCACGGCGCAGCTCCGCTTCCACTAGGAAACTTCCAGCCAACACCGGCCCGTTAGCGACGGTTTTCTCCGTTCCGACAAACCCAACTTTAATCCACTCCCTTCACGGGGGTTTCGCTTAGTGTTTCCGACCGAAATAAAAAAGGTCCGTTGGTCCGGTCCTGTGCTTTAGCCGTCGCCACTGCCTGGCAGCTTCGGCAGTCCGTGAGAAGTAGGAGCCTGGCAGTCTGCGGGAGGAGAGCGCTTCTTCCCCCGCGGTGGGCTGCCTGGAAACTGGAGGAAAAGGAAGAGCAGCAGCACTTTCAGTTCCTGTGAGCGCTCAGGTAACGACCACACACATTCAACCTGAGATTTTCCCTGGAAAATGTTATTTATTGTGTTAATATGCTGGTGCTTCTCAGGAATTTTATCACCCAAAAGTTATTTACCTTTTCAGTTTTTCAAAATAACTGCAATGCAGAAGTGGGAACTCAAAAAATATACTCAAGTAAGAATACTTCAATATATTTTACCCAAGTGAAAGTAAAAAAAAAAAAAACATCCAAGGAATTAACCAAGAAATAGGAGAAAAAAGTTTTTGTTAAAAAAAAAGTATGTGACTCAAATCTGGAACAAACTTCCAGAAAACTCCAAAACAGCTGAAACACTGAGTTCCTTTAAATTTAGAGTAAAAACCCACCTGCTTATAATAAATAAATGTTATTATTATTATTATTATTATTATTATTATTATTATTATTATTATCTGTTTGTAGCTGCTTTTGAACCATAATGAATAAAATGTTTTCCAACATATTTGATGTGTGTTGATGATTTTGACGATGCCACTCATCAAAATGTAATGTTTGTTTCTGGTTTCTCAAATGTTGACTCTGTGGTGTCTTTTATGAATGTATTTTATGTTTCTAGTTGTAAAGCATAAAAACGTTACATCATAAACTGCCTTGTTGCTGAAATGTGATATAGAGATCATTTGATTGACTGAAGTACATCTATCATTTAATGCTTAAAAATTACCTCATCCCGTGGACCAAAATTAATGTAATTCACATAAATACCTATAAAATAAAAATAAATAAAAAAAATTTAAAAAAAGGCAAAAGAAACATTTTTCCAATTTCTTTTTTCAATACATATGAAACATTATTAAAAACTTTTTAAATAAAGTTAAAGTGGTGAATTTTTGGTTAAAACAAAATAGTTCTTCATTCAGTGAAGTTTCTCACAGTGGGTAGAGGAGTCTGAAATTTTACTAAAGTAAGAGTAACAATACTTCTAAAAAATATTAGTCACGTAAAAGTAGCAAATACAGCATAGTGAAAAAGGCTATTTCAAGTAAATGTATCTGAGTAAATGTTTAGCAAATGGATGTTTTGCATTGTTGACACAGAATGTATAAAAGGATTTTGGGTCACTTTCTTTTAAAATGCTTACTGTATTTAATTAAGTTTAATGAATTAAATAAAAGCTGATTGATAGATAAAAGCAGCAAAGTCAGCTTTCCAGTATAAATCTATTCTGCTTATTATATCAGCTTGGTTATAAAAAGACAAATACTTTGTGTTTCACTTCAAATTTGCCATTTTAACATAATTATGTCATTAATAATTTTAATTTGATTACAACTATTAATTATTAAATCTCCATCTGCAGCAACAACTTTTACTGGATGGGCCAAATTTCTGTCATTCTTGAAGTGGGGGACGTGTTTCACAGGAGCAACAAATCACTTAGTTTTCTTTTTGTTTCTTCCTTCGTAAAACAGGAAGAAAAAACATATAATAATAAAAAACTCCAACACTTCTAGGTTTTGTCTTGGTTTTTGAAATCTTTGTTTAAAACAAACAAAACTGCTAAATCCAGGACAATCATGGAAGAAAACCTGCTAGAGAAAACCATCCTAGTCATAGAGAATGGCCTAGTCAAAGTCTAGACCTAAATCCAATTAAGAAGTTTTTTTTTCCTTATTTGAACCTGATGAGACTCTTCCAGGTGAACTTTGAGATTGTGTTTGCATCATTTTGTCCCTTGTTTACAGGAAGAATGAAAATCTGTGTTTTGAAAATAAATGGAAAACTTTAAATAAAAATTGGATGTGTCAACTTTTTCTGGATAGCACCTAAAAACACTTTTATGTGAATCCATGTCATTTGACTAAAACCAATTTAACTTCTTCAAATTGAACCGCATCCACCTTTGTCTCGTTAATTAACTTAAAAGTAACTTGGACAATGAGCTTACATCTTATCCAGGTCTAAGTGGGTGAGGTCAGTAAAACTGTCGTTAAACATTCATTTATAAATTATAATTCAAAGCAGTTTTATACATAATTGTTTTTGAGAAACATTCAGAATTCATAAAACACAAATGAAGCGGTTCTGAAAATCTTAAACAGAGGTTTGGCTCCATCTAGTGGTCACATTGACTTTCTATTCATGTAAAAATTATCTCTGAAATTATGTTAACCCGAAGTGAAATATACATAATTATATACAAATACTCAATTTCCATGTTGAATTATTACTATATTGCTTAAGTAATATTAATGTATGAATATTTTATTTGATTTTATTTAAAAGTTTTTGAAGATATAATTATTGTGGGAAGCTGGGCAACAATGAGATGAATCTATCTATCTATCTATCTATCTATCTATCTATCTATCTATCTATTTATCTATCTATCTATCTATACACACACACATATATATATATGTGTGTGTATAGATAGATATATAGTATAATTGAAAATACAAAATGTTACTTTAAACATACTGAGATAAATGGGGAAGATAGAAATAAAAACAATCACATTTGTTTGATGTAAGTTTCAAAGCTGGAAGTGATTAAATGTGAAATATTTCATTCATATTTTCCCTGTATGACCAGAATGTGACAAAAATATTTCTGAATATAAATCTCTTTGAATAAATGGCTAACAGAACTTGAGATGGACATTCCCTCTGTCTCCTCTCTCTTATTTTTTAAAATGTCGCATTAATAAAGACTGAAAAGACAAAATGCTGTCACTGATTTTCCAAATCATGAAGTTCCTAAAACATGAAAGGAATGTAAGGCTGGATGCTTGATGTTCATTGGTCTGTGTTGTTGCTGGGGATTAGGATTGGGGGGGCGGCGATGGGAGGGGGGGGGCGTTGTCTGTAAATTGCCTCATTTATGTGGCGGTGATGCATCTCTGCAGAAACTCTCATAATTACAGTAACATCCTTGTGCAGGATCTCCTCCAAATCAATAACAATGTTGTGACTTTTTAAACTCCAGCTTCTTTGCTTCTTCCCTACATGAATGGCAGGGCGGTGCTAAAAAGTCTGGCTGTAACACGAGATTCTGTATTTCACACGTTAGTAGCTTCTGAAGGAAACAGCAAAAACAATGAAATCAGTGTTTTATTAAGATTGTGAGAAAAAAAGAAGATAAAATCAAAAGCCTTTCCAAAAAGGAAGTTTTTATAAAATAAAAGCTAAAGGAACATTTTTTTATTTCAATTTAACAGAAGCAAATATTTCATTAAAATAGGAGAGAAAAAAAATCAAAGGTTTTTGAGTAGCTGTCTGAATCATAATTAGATATTTAAAAGACTTAATTAATATTTCAGAAATATCAGAATCCCACGTTCAGATTATCCAAGCAGCTTGGCTGATGCTGCAGTTCTAGCTCTCATATGCAGGCAGAGGTTGGTATTTGACCCTGGAGGTTTTGGTTTTGTAGATGATGACGCCGCAGACCATCCCAACAGCAGCAAGGAGACATCCAGCCACAAACACCAGGTTCAGGTTCAGGTTGACAGCTGCAGACGAGAGGAACACGGTGCTGATGGAGTCCTGTCCACATTTTATCTGCTGCTCATAAACCTCATCATACCATCTCCTCACCTGAGCCTCCTCTGGGGTCCGCTTCACGCTTCAGACGCAAAGGACCCTGGGAAACGAAGTGCTTTCCGCTCTCGACCACAGCCTCTCTCCTTCTGCGGCTGAAGCTGCTGGACCTTGTGGAGTTGCTGCATCCCAGTGAGCACCGGGTGTTGGGGTTTCCTGCTTCACACATCATGACTGTGCAGCTGATGTACACCTGAACTCAAAAAAAACACAGCCGCTAAAAGAAAGGACTCCCTCTGGTGGACAAAAAGCAGAGCTGCAGTCCAGCAACTTCAGAGCTCTGCTGCACTTTGCATCAAAGAGCCAATGAACCTAACCTTTGTGTTTTTTATATTTATGCTGAAGCAAGTATTCCAACAAATTTTCCTTTGTTCTTTGACCTTTTTTGTTCACAATTAGAAACAGTTGTACCGTCATCAACACCAACTGGTCAACATCATATTTAATATCAGCTCCTTGTATCTAAACAGATAAGAGATTTTACAGAAGACCTGACTTGAAACTCTGTGTTTGGCTTTGACAATGACATGTGAAGTGATGCATACGGAGAAGCAGCTGCACTTCCTCACCTGATCATGCAGGCCGATAAATCTGAAGGCCTCCATGCTGAACTGGAACTGTCTATCGTTGGAAGGTGTGTATGTCTGCACAGTCGGGTCAACCCCACACCTGCACAGACAACAACAAACAAGTCACAGCGCTACTGAATCAAAGACTTATAGAAAACTCTTTGCTGTGTTGGATATTTGGCACTTTTGGACCTTGGTCAAATACGGTTGTGGAAATGAATTGTTTTGACTGAAATTTGCCTTCGCCAATATCAATGTGCAATTATAAGCACCTATTACTAATGACGTTGAGGCATTAACATCATGCTTGTGTTGGCCAGATGGAAAGCCTGGCCTCACCCGTTCTCAATGATGGAGTAGGTTGGATGGTAGTTGGGGTTGTCATACGGTGCAGCTCTGCAGGACTCCACAAACATCTCGGTGTTGTTGACAGAGGAGCTGGCGTCCAGCTGCATGTAGATCCTGTTTCCGATGTCAAACTCCAGCGGGTATGAGTTTGGGTCATACTTGGCTTCAAACTGGTCATTCTGGTAGAACTCAAACTGGTATGTGAAGGTGCCGAAGCCTTTCTCCCACACCGTGACGTTCTTTCTGTGTGCTGAGAAGCTCAGCGTCACATTCCCCCGTTTGGGGTACTGGCAGTAGAACCGGGCCTCCACCAGGTGCTTCCTGGTGATCAGCTCGTTCGGGTTGTCTTCCTTTGTGGTGATCTCATTCTTGAAAATGAGGTAGTCGTCGTCTTCCTGCAGAGGGAGTGGTCTGTGTTAAAACAGGGGACTGACTGGAGGTAATGAGTGTGATGCATCAAACCGCTCTCACCTCGATCTGAGTCCCACATTCGTTGAGGGGAACGATGGCGACGATGTGAGAGCTGTTGGAGTGCCTGTCCAGGCTGCAGATGGTGTTGCTGGGGTCACTGAGGCGAAGTTGATCCTCCTGGAGTCCAAACAAGGAAGCTTTGTCAACCTCAACCTTCATTGTGGATTCGGTGCAGGTCACTGTGGCTTCAACTGGAACAAACATAGACGTCAAATAATTAGTTAGGTATAAACCCAATGACAAAGAACAAAAACTAAACATCTAAACAGATGACTGTTCTTCAGAAATAGTATCATCAACTGTAGCAACATTTATATGGAGAGCTTCATTTTCCCCCCATAAACCTTTAAACTTGGACTCACTTTGCTCCTTCCTGATTTCCACCAGAACACACCTCATCTGAGACTGATAGACGGAGGACCTGGACAGGCATCAGGAAACAAGGCCTTAGGAAACACTGATTCTATACAACTTAATGAAAACCTATTTTCTCATTTCATATAAAGAACAGTAAGTATATTTCTATCCAAGGTAATTCAACATGCTTTACGGGAAAACGAAGCAACAGGAAACATTGGAAGACTAAATAAAAACTCTTGAAAAAATATCAACTTTTAACGTATTTTGCAACATATTTTTTTCATAAAGGTGAGAGTAGGATGGTGTTTGATTGATGTTTTTAAGCGAGCTAAGAGCTCATCATGCCTTCATGTTCCCTGCATAAAATAAGTCCTGGTCTCACCCGCTCACCGACTCCACAGCAAAGCAGATTGGGTAATGCTCCCCCAAGTCGTCCAGGACGGGTGTCCACCTCAAAACAAACTCGTTATTCGTGTCTTTGTGTTTGGTGATGTTTGCTGGTCCACTAACGACAAGACTTTGGATGCTGGATGAATAACAAAGCAGAGGTCCTTGTATAATGTTTGTTTCCTTGTTGACTTCAGTAAACTCTGCTAACTTACGCTGAGTGTGTGGCCTGAGCTCTGACTCTGATCTCCACCTCTTTGTTGACCTCGGCCATGATGCGTTCTCCCTCTGCAGGTGTTGGAGCCACAAGCTGAGGCAGGTAGAGTCCCTCCTGGCATGATGGAACAGCAGGGTCCACTGGAAGACAAAATCAGGATTAAACTACAAGGATCCAAACAGGCATGTGTAAGATGTTGGTGTATCCTCCATTAAATGTTAAGGTGATTAAATCAAAGGTACCCTGGAGACATGAGTCAAGACTACAGTGTAGGTGTTAGAAAGCTCAAACATGAGGCCACCTCCTCTGTTTATTTTGGTTTTTAATGATTAACATAGATGACTGCCTTCAGTCCTGTCCTGCTGGTCTAACAAACCAAACTGGCAGCGATGGAGAGAGCGGAGGCTCAAACTGGCAACCCTCAGGTTACAGGATGCACTCTGACCACCAAACGTTTCATCAACTCTACTGGGACTGTCCTTGGTGGGATGAGACTAAAACAAAGAATAAGTCAATGGGATGCTACCTTTTGTTCACTGCTGAATGAGAGCTTTGATGCCTAAAGTCTCCAAAGGGAACCTTGTTAGGATGCAAGGAATCATAAAGTCTCTGAAATACCAGCATTTATAAAAATCTGGTAGATCTTCATTGGGTCTATTTGCTTTACTACAACCGAAACCAATGGAGATCTGGATCATTAACTCAGCCTGTTTACAGTCAGTTCAGTCTAAACACTTATGTAACCCGTATTTAGTCAGAAGACTTCTTTAAAGCCCTGGGTCACAGCTTCCTTCCTCCTCCGACTCCACTGTGGCTGCGGCTCTGTGCTCTGATCGGCGTCTTCCAAACTAATTCATGCATTTCTTCTAATCTGCATTGCAAACTCGATTACATGGAGAGTCTGTTGTCATCTTGTAGCAGAATTGTTTCATGACTAAAATAATTGTGCGTTTCCTCACTGAAGCATTGGCTTTAGCAGAATTTCACAGAAACTTTACGTGGAATTGCAAATGGTGAGATCAAATTACAGACTTTTGATAGTGTACTTTGAAATGATTAGATATTTCATAAAACCATGAAAACATTACGATTTACCAAGAAACGCAAACTGCAGTGGTAATTTGCTGAGAGGAGAGCCAGAGGTGGGGTATCCAGGATGCGTTGGGGTCATCCACCACCAAGGGCTGGTTGCTGGGGCTGCGGTTGTGGTAGTTGGCCACCAGCCCCACCAGGGAGTGGGTGTGTGTGGACTTGTGGGTGGACTTGTTGGACTTGTTGGATTTGCAGGCAGAGGGTACTTGCGAGTGCTCGAGCCATCAGAGTAGAACAGATCAATGGTGTTTCGGGGGTGGTCTTCTACCACCAACTCAAGCCCAAATATGTAGGTGTTGGCGGTGGTGTACTGGTAGCGCAACGTGCAAGAATCCTGACAAAGACAAGCCCCCTTTATGGAATACAGATGATCACCTGTACCTTTATGAATCAGTAATAGAAAATCAATCAACCAACCGGATCTAGGTGGAAGCCTGAGGGGAGGAAGCATCTGTCACACTCTACTCCAGGGAGATTCCCGTATCGGCACACGACTCTGTCGCCGTCAGCATCAGAGGCAGCCAGCTTGTACGTTCTTGGGCAGTTCTGAGGAATTCTTCACGGGATACAAACACAGGTTTTTGGAATATTCTGCAAAGCAGTCCCGTATACCAGCTTGGACAGATGTAAACAACCAGACGATTACCTGACGAAGGGGAGAACAGCAATATCTGGAGATCTGTTTGGTTCTCCTGTGTCTGATCTTGTTCCCAAATCCACAAGGGACTCCAGCCTCCAGTTACTGACTGAGTTACGAGTCGTGATCCAGCAGCAGCTGGACGCCCTGATGTTCATGGAAGAGAGGAAAACAGACAAAGTCATTTAGACTTAGCCAGTAAAGCATTTTGTAGCTTTTTTAATGTCTCCATTCTAAAATAACTCAGTCAGTCAGTATGGTGGCTCTGGTTGCCCTACTGTGTCAAGGCAAATGTGTGCTCTACAACAGGGAAACAATGGATATACCTCATGGCTTAAATCTAACAGTACGACAGATTCACCTGTTTCAGGCAGTAAAACGGACCGAAGCTGGGAAAATAATTTACAGAAATAAATGCTGCTCACCTGAGCAGAAATGGTTTGTCACTCGGGACTCTCCACGTTTCAACGGTTTCTGTTTGACACCACTGGGATTCGTAGGATGGTGTGTTGGTGCTGGAGTCGATGTTAATGAGCTTTCTGCTGGTTGCAGACCCACAGTTGCCAGTATAACAGCTCCAGTAGTGGTAGTATGCACAGGTATCATAAGTATCTTTGCCTCGGAGAGAAATCTGGGGAAAAAATGAATTATTGAACCGTTTTAGGTGCCTGGAAGAGAAAAAAGATGAATTTTATGTAAAACTGAGCTCTGACTATGAACCAGGAATCATACCCCAAATTATTATTCAACAGTGATATCAGATCAAGCTCATTTAACTGCAAGTTATTGCTGCTTGGATGCTGATCCTGAGACCTGATAATGAATGGATGGAGAGATGATGAAGGATGAAGAGCCAAGTTAGAAAGTAGAAATGTTTTGTTTTAAATGTTTTTCAAATTTCTTTTGCTTGTTAAATCATCTGAAGAGCCAATTTAAAGATCTCTAAATGCATCATTGTCCAAAGTCTAGATTATAAAACAAATTATGCTAAGTAACTGTGGTACAGTAATCTATGGAGAACATGATAATAGTCGTCATCACCTGATAGGACCCGTCAGGGTTTCGTCCTTTGTAGGCGTAGTTCATGGTTCCTCCCCAGTGATGAGCCGCCGACACCAGGGAGGTGAGCAGCAGCAGCTGAAGAAGGAGCAGCACTGCAGAGGCCATGATGACGTTCTCCAGCGATGAAGCTCACCTCCACCTGCAGGATCTTATATAGACCTGTCCCACCTGGGAGGAGACGCCCAGACTGAGGGGAGCGATGAGGGCCGCTCCAGATCCATTCAACAAGACGGAGATTAAGACAGATTTTCATAAATGATGCTTAAACTTCAGCAGAGATTGTTTTCTTCCAAAGGGTCACAAATCCTGACAAAACAGGAAACTTAAGCAGTAAATTTCTAATTGTTATTATGTATTTACATGTATTCTCAAGTAGCTTTGAGTGCTAAAAAAAGCTTTATTTTGATTTTCTAACATGAAAATGTCTTCATTTCCTGCTTGTCTTTCATATGACAGTTTTATTTATAGATATAAACTGAGGTAACATTCAAACTGTTTATTTCAGTTAATTTGTGATTTTATGCACCTGTGTCACTTAAGAAGTATTCAGACACAACACACCTTTGTTTCTGCAATGCCTCCTTTTCTTCATGTCTCTTATCATAAAATATGACCTTGTTTAAAGAAGGTGGAGGTACTTTTCTCTTTTTATTACCAGCATCAAACACTTCATTGACCTACATCAATTGTTAAAGTCTGATATTAACCAACTATCTGCAGTGCATAAACCAGAAACAGAATAAAACTAGGACATGCAAACAAAGTAATCTACTTCATATTTACAACATACCTAAATCAACAAGTCCAGTTCATTTCATTCCATGTTCTTTAGACATGAAAAACAAACTTTTGAGAGCTGCTTTTGTCCAGAAACTCAAATCACAAGCATCAAGAACACAGCAGATCCAACAATCTTACTGCTTAAAACACCTGCAGACACTGAGGATATGCAGAGGTTTGCAGATGACAAAAATGTGAAAAAGATTTGCTTTTAGAAATGTCTCCCATCGGCCAAGACAACAAGAAACAGATGGATGGTGGTGTTTAGGGATTTATGAAAGACTCAAATTATGGATTATTTAGTGTCACCAGGAGCAGAAAGACTGAAACCATCAGTGGTTGAGAATCTTTATTACGGCTTTTCTCTAGCAAAAGCCTCTAAAAGTCCCAGGGTTATGCAACCTTTACAGCCAAAAGAATCATTTTACTGTCCAGCTAATAAAACTTGTTTAGAGCCCTGAATGTTGCCTGACTTTTAATGTTTTATAAATATCTGCCAAAGGAAATTTGTTGTCATTTTTGAAGAACCAACATTTTATTCTCCCAATTTTCAAAGAAGAAAATGGATGCATGTTTTTCTATGGGATGTTGATATTAATGGAAAGTGATGTCAAAACTCATCACAACAAACAACAAATCTAAAAAATATTACTGGTACTTTGTGTCATTCTGTTGAGGACATTTAATGTGATAACTCCATGAAAGAAAGCAGCACTTATTATTTCTAGATTTAAAATAATCAGTCCATTCCTTGTTATCCTTGTTATTTTAATACACAGTTATTAGGAACCAATGTGGAGGTCCAAAGATCCACCTGTGGCTTCGGAGCTGCAGGTTGCCGACCTACAGGCTTTATGTACGCAGGCTTGGGAGAACCGTTCCTGTACATTACAAACAAACATAGTTTCAACTGTCCAAACACATTTTCAACATTGAATGAGATCCAGCCTTGTTTCTATGTAAACTATAATAATAAATCACATAGTTAAGTCAAGAAAGTTTTGACCTTCTGAGTAATTAAGCCCCAAGGCCAAAGAGATGCACTAATGTCTGCTTTTCTCTTACAGCGTTGACAGCAACTGAAACAATAAGATTCTTGCTTTTTCTCACATAAATGTCATTATTAGATCAACCTCTAATGTATTTCTTGTTGGACAAGGCAAGTTAAGTTATTAGATATTAAATGAAATGAGTTTAGTTGGATGAATAATGATTTTCCATAGATTCATGCAGAAATTAAAGGGCACTGACATCACAAACTCATCTGAAGGCCTGGGAACAAAACCTGCATTTGACTGATGTACTAATTATCACATTAAAAGTATGGCACCCGAGTAAGGAACGTCAAGGGCAACCATCGAGATGGAAGAAGATTTCTACAGTAGGTGTAACGTTTAAGTAACCAGCCAGAACCCAGCACGGTGTTTCCTGGACCGTCTCTCTTTCACTTTGTTTTGGGGGTTCCACCTGAAAGCCGGTCAGGTGATGTTGGTTGGCAGTAAATGGACTGTGTCCTATTCATCGCCATCTTTTCTTCCTGATTTCTGCTTTTAGTCACAGCCAGCAGGTTCTTCAGGTTGATTTTACTGATTGTGTCACGTAAGTGAATGTGGAGAATCCTTCTGAGACAGCTGCTCGGGTTCGAAGGAAGGTCTGCTCAGTTGAGTCTGTTTAATACTCATTTGTCACTAAATGTTGGTGTTGGCAGAATCCTATGTGTTTCCATTCCATCCATCAAACTCAAATTTAAAAAGTTGTAAGGTAAGGATTCTTTGTAATTTATTAACATTTCAAATGATGTATTTAAGGCTAACATGGTACTGCAGGGAGAACCACCAGTAGCTTGGTCTGGTGCCAGGCCAGGGCCTCTGGTTTGAACAGTGACGTGCAGTCAGGGGAGACATATGAGGCAGAGCCTGTCATCATGGAAAAATAATATATAATAATAAAATAATTTACGGTATATTGCTATTTTCACCCTGCTATTTTCACCCTGTGGTTTGTACTATAAAGTACCTATTTTTCACTTAGCTTAACCAATTCTGATTATTTTTTTCTTCAAAATCGCTGGATTTTCGTATTTTCACATTCAAATGCTCAGAAGCGAAGCAGGTGAGGCAGCAGGAAGCTGAGCCTCACCTGGACTGATCAACCTCTCTAACTGCACTGGCTGCCGTTCTATGGGAGCAGCTCCTCCTGTCTGTACGCCGGCAATAAAATGGCTAAAAAACATTTAATATATGGACTGATTTTCCATAATTTCGCTTATGGAAATTAGCGAAATTAATTTCGCTAATTAATTTAGCGAAATTAATTAGCGAAATTTCGCTAATTTCGCTAATTAGCGAAATTAGCTAATTAGCTAATTGGTGAGTCTGGTGTTAAATCCTAAAACATGAAGTGGCATTGTTGTCAGTTGCTATGGCAACGAATCTGCGTGTAGCTTGGCGGATACAGAGCGAGAAAGTGTATAGGAGCCTTTGCTGTGGATCAAAGCACGAAATTAATACCTACATTTCTAAGTTTCACTGAGTTAACGCGGCTATGGATGACATGTAAAAGATTAGTCTCTTTACCGCCCAGCGTTGTACGCCTGCGCGAAATTTCCGTACGTCCAATAACATGCATGGTATCTATGTAGCAATGAACCTCACCGCACGTCACTGGGTTTGAATTGCTGTAATCAGTGGTTTTGACTGAGGGGTGAAATGAGGCGAATCCCTGTTGGAACATGGTTGGAGACCTTGGAGAGCGTTAACTGACTGAGGCATAAAAATCATGGGCCTGAATATGTGTTATGTCAATATGAGTCGAAAAAGGATATAGAGTGAAATAAACTAAGCAAACCTTTAACAGCTCTCCCAAACCTGCATCCCTGAAAAGGTAACAGTTCTGTGTTCACTTTAAAACTAGCTTTGAACCTGATACATTCCCAAGTAATCTTTGAGGCCCAGACTCTCTTTACCATTTATCTCTGTCAATGAAATGAACTTCAAGATAGGATGGAAAAACGGAGCTAATATCACCATAAATTATTCATGTAGATTAGAGAAAATACAGTTTCACAACTTTCACTGAACAACATTTGCACCATTATGAGTGTTTTTATTAAGGCATTTACCAAATCCACCTTTATAGCTACAGAAAAAAATAAAAAGCTAAAATCTTAAACTAAAAGTAGTATAACTGATGGAGGTAAATTCATTCAAACTGAATAATTATAACAGAACATAAAGAAACAGTTCACCTGTGTTACCTTCTTCATAACATATAGAACAGGAGAAAGAAAAGTAAATCTTTATGACAGAACAGTAACTCAGCGACTGCAATACGAGCAAAGATCTTCCAGTTTTGCTCAGCAGAAAACTGAATCTTCCCAGCTGAATCAATAAACACACTGAGTGCAACTTTTTTTTTTCACTACAAAGAAACTTTATTTGTTCAAAAACACCCTGAACCCCAAATAATCTCAGCAGCTTGGCTGATGCTGCAGTTCTAGCTCTCATATGCAGGCAGAGGTTGGTATTTGACCCTGGAGGTTTTGGTTTTGTAGATGATGACGCCGCAGACCATCCCAACAGCAGCAAGGAGACATCCAGCCACAAACACCAGGTTCAGGTTCAGGTTGACAGCTGCAGACGAGAGGAACACGGTGCTGATGGAGTCCTGTCCACATTTTATCTGCTGCTCATAAACCTCATCATACCATCTCCTCACCTGAGCCTCCTCTGGGGTCCGCTTCACGCTTCAGACGCAAAGGACCCTGGGAAACGAAGTGCTTTCCGCTCTCGATCACAGCCTCTCTCTTGTTGCGGAAGTTGTGCATTGTGGAGTTGCTGCATCCCCTTGAGCACCGGGTGTTGGGGTTTCCTGCTTCACACATCATGACGGTGCAGCTGATGTACACCTGAACTCAAAAAAAACACAGCCATGAACAGAAACCACTCCCTCTGGTGGACAAAAAACAGAGCTGCACTCAAAAACCTCAAACCTGCTGCACTGTATTTTAGGTTTAATTTTTTTTTTAAATAGATGCACATTTGGAAATACAAAGTTTATTAAATTTGTGGGAAAAACACCACTTCAGTTAATAACATTTGCCAGGACAGTTTATTATTCACCTGATCATGCAGGCCGATGAACTTGAAGGCCTCCATGCTGAACCTGAACTGCCTGTTGTTGGAGGTGGAGTTGATCTGCAGAGTCGGGTCAACTTTGCACCTGAATGAGACCAAAGGCTCACATCAGCTGCATTAGACTGAGATCAGCTTTATCGACCATCAAACCCTCTTTGAAGTTGATCAAAGAAGCTAGTTCTTTATTTGTCTTTTGATGGGAAAACTAATTTGGCTTTAGCGCATCACCTCTCTGCTAAAACCCTAACACTGCCTCCCTGTAACTCAGAGAATAGACTTCTGTTAGTTTATAAATCACTGAAGGCTTCGCACCACAATACATTAAAGATCTGCTGCTGTTGTATCAACCTTCCAGACCTCTCAGGTCTTCTGGTTCTGCTCTGGAATAACATTTTGCTGATAAAATGTTATGTTCGCTCTCAAATTTATGTCTATATATGATGTTTTTATGATATTTTAATTGTGCTATACAAAAAACTTGAATGATTTAACAGAATTTTTGTTTTTTCGTTGCCTACTTGTTTAGTTAGATATCAGTTTTAAGAATACATCTTTACCACTGTGTGCACCACTAGCATGACGCTGGAAAGCCACGCCTCACCCGTTCTCAATGATGGAGTAGGTTGGATGGTAGTTGGGGTTGTCATACGGTGAAGCTCTGCAGGACTCCACAAACATCTCGGTGTTGTTGACAGAGGAGCTGGCGTCCAGCTGCATGTAGATCCTGTTTCCGATGTCAAACTCCAGCGGGTATGAGTTTGGGTCATACTTGGCTTCAAACTGGTCATTCTGGTAGAACTCAAACTGGTATGTGAAGGTGCCGAAGCCTTTCTCCCACACCGTGACGTTCTTTCTGTGTGCTGAGAAGCTCAGCGTCACATTCCCCCGTTTGGGGTACTGGCAGTAGAACCGGGCCTCCACCAGGTGCTTCCTGGTGATCAG